>NW_023312654.1:0-135944 GCF_013347855.1 Anguilla anguilla
CAGGAGTGATGAATGTACACTGCCTGGCCAAAAAAAAAGTTGCACACTCTAATATTTCATTGGACTGCCTTTAGCTTTGTTTACAGTGCGCATTCATCGTGGCATTGTTTCGACAACCTTATGCAATGTCACAACATTTATTTCCGTCCAAAATTGCATTCATTTTTGGCCGAGATCTTGTATTGATGACGGGAGAGTCAAACCACTCCATAAAGTCTTCTCCAGCACGTCCCAAAGACTTTCAATGGGTTAAGGTCAGGACTCTGTGGTGGCTAATTCATGTGTGAAAATGATTCCTCATGCTCCCAGAACAACTCTTTCACAATTTGAGCCCGATGAATCTTGGCATTGTCATTCTGGAATATGCCCATGCCTTCAGGGAAGAAAAAATCTATTGATGGGGTAGCCTGGTCATTCAGTCCATTCAGGTACTCAGCTAACGTTCTATTGCCATATAACGTTGCTGAGCCTAGACCTGACCAATTGAAGCAACCCAGATCATAACACTGCCTCCAGAGGCTTGTACAGTGGGCACTATGCAAACGGCAACTTTTTTTTTGACCAGGCAGTGTATGATTTCAGAAATTTCAGGATGCCAGGATCCTGGCCAATAGGGTGGCTTGTGCGAAGGGGTTAATTTGGGTCTGTATCCCCAATTTTAGATTTGTAAGCAAATATCACACATGGTTAAAGTGCACAGTTCTCAGCTTTTCTTTAAGGGTATTTTTTATGCATTTTTGTTTCACCATGTAGGAATTGCAGTGCTTTTATACATAGCCCTTCCATTTCAGAATACCATGCTGTTTGGGACATATATTAATGTAGTGCACATGCCGCTACTTCTCATAGTGGGGCAGCAAAATGTAGAAGATATACATCTATGTCCTCACAGGTGGCGCCAGCATGTAATAATGTAAATAACACTTGTTTTCACTATTGTCACTTGCACAACTAAACACTTGTCACTATATACGGCGTTGTGTTGTTATTTCTTCCCCCATCCACCATCCCACACTTTCCATCTCCCAGTAATCTTTTGCTAAAACACCCCTGGACTACCAGGTCATAACATAGGATAACTAAAGTAGGCAAAACGCTAACATGTTAGGCTTAGCTAAAGTAACGTTACAAATCCCAAATAAGAAAACTTAAGAACTTAAGAACGGTTGGTGAATGAGGCCCATTGTCCTGCTGGAGGTCATTGGGCCTCATTCACCAACCGTTCTTAAGAAGAATATCTTCTTAAAACCCACTTATGCAGTTTTCACGAAGATTCTGACATTCACCAATGTTTTCTTATTTGGGATTTGTTCTTAGGTAAGAACAGAATCTAAGCACACTCAAGAGCACACTTACGCACATTTGCGTGCTGACATGTTTGTGCAAAATAATTGGTTATTGCGTTTTATTCAATTCTACAGTTGTATAATATTATAGGATTTAAATTTATTTTTTATTTATTTTTATTTTTATTTTTACAGAGACAGAGCACAATTAAAAGGTAATTGCACAATAGTTAGCTAACAGCTAATTTACATCAATCAATCATTTACATTTGTTTTCACAATAATATTTTTATCATTTATAATATTTTTGTAATAATTATTTTCATTATTTTACAAAGTATCTTATAAATGTATAAAATAAATATATATTTGGTCTTATAAAATAAATAAATATATGGTCTTATAAAATAAATAAACACTACACTAACACTTCATGGTGGACAACTGGCAAACACAGAAACAATGTACCAGGTTAATGGTAAATATATATGTATAATTTTCATTTCTCGATCATAATGCGTGTAAATGATTGTTAACACTTAGCCTACATGTACCAAGTACCTTCTGATAATGGAATGCCGCTAATAACAACAAACAACAGAGTTTATGCCTCGCTTCCATTGGCAGGTCCTCGTCAACTCGTAATGTTGGAAATTTATCATGTGACCAACAGCGGGTGATCTCATTGGTCCACCTCTTTTACATCCCCAGCGGACGTACGTATTGTTCATGTGATAAATTTACCAGTTGCCATGACCGCCCGAACGCAAACACCTCGTAAATACAACTAGGTCAATAGATTAAATTTCCGACTTTAAGAGTAGACGATGACCGTCCAAATGCACAATCTGTATGTGCACACGGCCCTGCAGTCTCATGCCCTTTTATGGGAATTGGTGAGGCGTTTACCTATGCTAATTATGAACAACTGGCACGCGCTTTTCATTTATGAGAACAATGGGATTCATCATTATAAGAATACAGATATGAACAATTCTGCGGTTTAAGAACACGTCATGAATCTGACGTAGACTTTTCTTAGGACCTTTCTCAAGAACAAATTTAAGAATAAACTTGGTGAATGAGGCCCATTGTCCTGCTGGAAGACCCAGTTACGACCCAGTTTTAACTTTGTAGCTGATGTCTTGAGTGTTGCTTCAGTATTTCTAGATAATCCTCCTTCCTCATGATGCCATGTATTTTCTGAAGTGCACCAGTCCCTTTTCCAGCAAAACACCGCCACATGATGCTGCCTCTCCCCATGCTTCACAGTTGGGATGGTGTTCTTCGGGTTAAAAGCTTCACCCTTTTTCCTCCATACATAGTGCTGATCATTATGGCCAAACTTTTGACCCAATGGAATTCTGATTTAGTGAATTAAAGCTGACATAAATCTGTCTCTAATCAATTGTTTTAAAATGACCTCTGATGTGTTTTTGAAAAACTGAGGTGTATGTGAACTTTTGGCCTCAACTGTACTCAACTGACCTTGGAGTATTGCATGCAGCTTTGGGGACTGTGGAGGAAAACCCCTTCTTAGGTTCGGTGGGTGAGTAGGTGATGCCAGAACAAAGACTAGAACTTATGATTTCTTCTAATAACCTTTTTATTCTCTTTAATCAATAATCCTTTTCATGTACGTAGGCCTACGGGAGGTCTCTAGTACCATAAAGATACATAGAGAGCGTCTTCGCATTATGTTTTTACATCCTTCTTATACAATCAAATCTCCTCCTACCCTGATGTATCTTCCCTTTAAAATAACCAATCCCAGCCTAGGTCAAACATATGTTTCATAAGTTAGTTTAACAATAACTATTATATAATCTTCCATTTTAATCAATGACAGATATTTCACTACACACACTTACAGAGAACTGTATATGCATGACTTGAATAACAAATATTTGTCCTCATGGTTAACAATTGTTCCATCTTCCAGTTTCAAAGTACATGTACTTTACATGCATTCACTACATGCTGTAATCCAACTGAAATATTGACTCATATACACACCACCATGTTCTAACAAACTATGTTTATATCATTACTGTTGCCGTGATTACTTTGATTTTCATTCATTCTTTTTAATAGAATATAATCTATACATTTACTAGATATTGCAAATCAGTTCTTTCTAGATCAGTATCCTTTCTCTTCTCTTACAACTCAAAGGTCTTCTGCACAAGATTGTTTCCCAACAGAAGTTACTTACAAAATTCCACTAAGTAAATGTTTACAATTTTCCCTCCTGCAACTGGGGTTCAAAGATTCTCTAGGTAGTATGCATCAGTGTACAAGGAGACCACTGTCTTTCCTTAGTTACAAATAGACATAACACAGAATACCTATTGTTCTTCAGAGATCATCCCATAATCACATACATTTAAATATATTCTTGATCAGTACAATCTTTAATAAGAAGAAATGTAAAAACATTAAAAGAATGAAGAAACCCAAACTTCCACAGGACCATACTACAAGAAAGATCTAGAGGCTCTGCAAAAAGATTCAAAGAAGGGCAACCAAATTGTTTTCTGGTTAGAAAGATAAAAGCTATGAGGAAAGACTTAAGATGCTTATGGCCATATTTACAAAGGATTTGCTGTGCATTTATAGATTCTAATAAGACAAATAGCATTTTTACTAGGGCTGTCAATCGATTAAAATTTTGAATCAAATCAATTACATGATATGCTGATTAATTAATTGAACTAATTGCAATTAATCGCATGTATCAATATTTGCTTGGAAAAGCCCCCAAATGAAGATATTTCAACTGAAAAGCTTTACATTATTGTGACACATGAGTAAAGCATTGAATAGAAATATCAAAAGGGGGCATTAGAAATCAATAAATTGTTTTATTTCCAATCATTTTTCCAAATATATGTCTTTTTATTATTGAACATAAGACTATCACTTAAAATGTGGCCATAACGGTTTAAAAAAAAATTTAACATAAGCTTATCATTTAAGCACCAATGTGGCCATAACAGTCTTTTCCCCACAGTGCGCAGGAACTGCCGCCATGGGCTATGCATGGCAAATTGTGGTCACTCACTCACTCACTCACTCTTGGACGACCTGAGAGGGACGTTTGGTGGGACGCATGCACAGGCGATGCTTCGTTTAGTAGGACGCATGCGCAGGTGCATCTCACAAAATCACCACTTCGAACGGCACAAGATTTGTAAGCACAGCTTTATTGCCTTCATTGCCGTTACTTTAGCTAACCCTAACATGTTAGCATTTCGCCTACTTTAGTTAACCTACTTAGCGCGTACCACCGATATAGATGTATGGACACACAGAGGACAACAGATACCGTTACAAAAGTGAGGACATGCCATAGCTAGCTAGCTATATAGTTAGCCAAGTTTTACTCATGACACCATGTACAAGTACGCCGTGGGTCTCCACGGTTTCGTGCTAGTTTAACTATTTAACATATTATTTACATGCGCAACTAATGCACCACTGGTTGGAATTGTGCGATACACGGTGTCAGAGGGGTGCACTTGTAAATTCACTCTGGTGGTGTCGTTTAGAAATTACCGCTGCTCTCAGAGGCTCAGAGCCACACCGACCGCTCCAGCTGAAGGGCCTGTTTGTCAGAGTGTCTGAACCCCATAATGGCTGACAGAGTGGCAAAATGTGACGGTTGGGTTATTTGGCAATATAGGTAGTGTTATTCAACAAGCAGCAACTTACAGTAACATCGGCACATCAATTAATTGACATAAACATTAAATAATATTATATGCGTTAATTGGCGTTATTTTTTTAACACGTTATTTTATAATTAATTAATGAATCAAAATGAATGCGTTAATTTGACAGCCCTAATTTTTACATATTTACTAAGGTGTCGCACCAGAGACTTGCGCTGGTAAAATGAGAAAAATGTGGCATCCCTAAAATTAGCATGTTTGGTAGAATGCATTCTAATGGTAGACCGCAAAACTATGGAAGGAGAGAATGGAAATTTATGCATATTACCTGTTACATGTGAATTATCACAGCTGGTGGATCTTGCGGCAAGGGTAATTGCGTCTGTTTTTTAATGTCTCCAAAAAGTGGGTGTTAATGTCTTTCCGGCACAAGATCAGAATGGCCATTCTTAAGAAGAGACATTGTCAGCATGTTTTATAAGGAGAGTCCCATAAATGTGACAGTTTTCAGATTTGGTTCATTTATTCAGAAAATATTGAGCCTACCACTATGAAATTACATGAATATGAAAACAGCTTTGACATGTCAGTAGTCATTAGTCGTTTTAATTACATTCATAACTTATTTGAGTCAGATACAATTAAAACCATGGTGTGTCATCTGATGTTACGTTCATGCCAGCTAGTTTGTATGATTGTTTTAGAGGTTATAACAGTAAATGAAAACACCCTATAAATGTGCATACGCAGGTTTTTTGGGTCATACTAATTTTAATCAAGGGAACATATTTCGATCGGTAACGTGCAACCAGCCACATCCTCAGTTTACATTACATTACATTTATTTGGCAGATGCTTTTATCCAAAACAACGTACAATAAGTGCATACCAAAGGTCATTGGAACTATGACTACGAAACAGGTCCAATAAGGTACAATACTCAATTCAACACTTTAAACTCATACAGTTATTCATAGCCATGAACACATTAAATCCAGTTCACACAATGAGCATTACTCGGACCTAACCTATGCTAAGTCAATCTAGGAGGTATTACAAGCTACAACATCAAGACAATGAAACATGGCACAATTAGTGCTGGATGGAGGTACATGTACCATGAAAGTGGCACAGGAGGTACATGTATAGCATGAAAGACGGGAATTGAAGTGATAGAAATGATCCGCAGAGTGGCGATAGTTAGTCCAGGTATGGTCTGAAGAGATGAGTTTTCAGACTATGGTAAAAGATGGGCAATGAGGAAGTGGTTCGTAGAGGGACAGGGAGTTCATTCCACCACTGGGGAGCTAGGGTGGAGAAGGTCCGTGCTAGGGATGAGCGAGAACCCTTTACCCATTTGGCAGGGGATGCAAGGCGCCCTGCTGCCGCAGTGGAGTTGTCGAGCAGGCTCAGATTATGAAGCATGGGGCTTTTTTCATAAAAAAGACTGTGTAAAAAAACTGATGCTTAAGCAACTTCGTAACTTACCATAAACTGAGTTATGGTAACATGCAAATAGATGTGGAAAGGTACTGTTGTTTGTTTCTTAAACACCCAGGTAAGCTTTTACAGTACAAAGCAAATAGACCATACAGAGCAATCTTGTGTGTGCTTATTATAAATGCCTGTGACCAAGTTAGCTGTTTCTTTCCCCTAAAATGAGGCTATGTCAACACAGCAAGTATATTAGCTGAACACATTTAAAATTAAACACAAAACTGACCTACCTAAGTCAATCACATTGATGAGCAAAATTAACATTTATTAAAGAAATTAAACACCATTTAAAATGCCTAAAAATCTCCCAAAATGGACACTACATGTAGATGGTTTTCACATCATCTAGTGTCCTTAATCTCCTAATCTGAAGCCCCCTCCATGACCTCCCTTGGTACCATTTTCTCTTTAGATGGAATTTTGTAAACATATAACAGCAAAAAAGCACATTGTTTGTTATAGCAACTCAGAGGTGGTAATTGTACATTTGTAACAATTGTAATTGTTATTGATCGTGTTACCTGTATCCCGCTTTACATTTATGGTGACTCTCCCCAACATTCGCAAAAGCAGAGAATCTTTTAAAATCTTTTTAAAACGCACAACTTCAGCTTTAGGAACAGTTGCCTGTTAGAGAAGTTGAGAGATGGTGACTCTGGAGGTGGTTGGCTATTCGGTACGGAATTAAACAACTTTAAATATGAAAAATGTGTTATGAAATTTTTACTAATGAGATGTGTTAAAGTTTTAAGGTGACAGTGCCTATACTTTGCATCCATGGATCCTGACACCTGTCCAAAACCTGACTTCACCAGCGATGGAGTGGTACAACAATGTTGCTTTCCTGCCATACACAAGACTTAAATGCCCGCATTGCATTTCAATGAACTGGCTGCAGCTGGGATATTTTAATTATATAAATATTTGCTTTTAGAATATGTGGTCTGTAATATTGTTTTGTATTCTCCTGCTGTAGTGTTGCTGCTGGTATTGTTTTGCAACACACTCATGGTTATTAACATTCCAGTATTCTGTGAAATTAAAATGAGAGGAGAAATATTAGATTAGATTAGATTAGATTCAACTTTATTGTCATTGCACATGTCACAAGTACAGAGCAACGAAATCCAATTATTAGATGAGAAATGAGAGAACAGGAGGAAGGAGGAGGGAAAAAAAACAGTCCTTTCAATGAAACTGCATTCAATGGCACTCGTTTCATTAAAACGAAGAAAAACCTCAGCACATAGCAACATCATAAAAACATTACAACAACTCGAAGACTTGCACATGTGGTAGGGGAAGGGTGTTGGGGAGGGGAAGTGTCGCAGCACAGACACTGGGGGGAGCGCGCAGCCGCTCAGGCGCATCGCATCAACCCTCAGCAGACTGCACTGTAACGGGGGAGGGAGGGGGGGTGGGAGCCAAGAAGGCGTTGAGTAGGAGGTGGTGTGTGTTATGTATCTTCGTGTGCGTGTGTGTATAAGTCCATGGACTTCATCTCCACCACAGTCTCAACATTGTCTCTGCCGTCTGATACTGATGATGAGGACACGGCCGTTTCCGTGGAGACGACCTCGAAGAGTCCTGATCCAGAGACAAAGTTCATAGGAGCAGGGAGGTGGGGGTAGGGCCGAGCATCTGTCTGCATAACAATCCAGGAGAGTGGAGAGATAACAGCCTTCCAAGACCGATGTGGGGTAGCCAATGAAGATAAGGATTGTTTTGGGTTCAGGCAGACTTCTGCATTTTTCGTCTACCTTTAGTCCTGTGGTTCTCTCAGCGTTGTTCCAATCATCCGAATTTGATGGCCCATTTCAGTGAGCCGAACCGACAACTTCTCCAAGTTGGTATCCGTCATGCGAATTTGCGATCCAATCGCATCCAGTTTGCGATTGAGCTCGCAAATCGCTTGAGTCTGAGTGTTGACAGCCCTGCCCGTTCCCTCAATGGCGGGCAGCTTCCCAATTAGTGCTGCCAACGCCTTCTGAACTTTGCGATAAATCAGGATGCTGCCAGCTCCAAACAGCAGAAAGCCTGTTATCATAATTCCAATCAAGTAAACGTCTTCAACATCCTCAACGGAAAGGATCGACAGGCACACGACCCTCCACTCCTTCCAGGAGTCCATCGTGTATCCGGCTGCAAACGTTCCGTCAGGGCAAGAGGGCTCTCCCTGACCCGTTCTTCTCGTCGAGAAAATACTATCAATTGCGTTGAGAGACCAGTTGATCAGATCCATGATTTTTGGTTTCGGAGAGAAATGCAGAGAGAGGCTCCGGATAGTTCAGACAGAGACAGCACAAGACAAGAGAGCAGCAAGCAGGGGCAGATAAGGGCATGGAGGGAGCAGAGGAAAAAGCGTCCGCCTTCGTTGAGAGCAGGAAGAGAAATGTGAAGAAAATTCTTATCAAATCAAAAGAGTTACTGTATTCTCTTAAAAACAGAATTTAGAAGTGGAAAAAAGACAAGAGTGCTCTAAAGAAAGTGTAAATAAACCACTTTCACACCTCTCAGAATACCTTGCCTTCCTGCCAGACACAGACAGGCTGCATTCCTGGGTAGAAAAGGTGTGGCATTTGTCAGTGTAATACCGATCAAATTTCAGAGTCATCCATCATTCTTCAAAAATGGAGAGCACTGCCGTTTCTAAGTCCAACATCAAGAGCAACACGTTACAGCAACTCCCAATGTATTAGTGATACACATTACAGCAGCAACACAAACTACAGCAGGAGCACACATGACAGCAGAACACACAAGACAGCACAGGAAAGCACACTACAGCAGCAACACACACTTTATTGGTGATACACATTATAGCAGCAACACATAGTACATCAGCAACACACACTAAAGTAGCAATGCACACTGCAGCAGTAGAAAACATTACAGCAGCAAAACACACTATAGCAGGACAATACTATATCAGCAACACACACTACAACAGCAAAACACACAAAAGTAGCAATGCATGCAACAGCAGCAACACATGCTACAGCGGGAGAACACTAGGACAAAACAACAACAAGACAAAACTACAGCAGAAACATACACAACGGGACCAAAAATCAACAGCAACACACTGTGTCAAGAACACAGATTACAAATCTTAATTCACACCGATACAAGCAGCAAGAACAAAGGTGAACTGTTCAGCTCTGTGATTTATCTCACTAGGAATGTTAAACTGACTGTAGGAGAGCAGAAAACATGTGAGTCTCCCTCTCTAAGCACCCACCTCCCCATTCTTGCACACGCATACACACACACATGCACACACACATTGATGCTATTGTCTCCATGTTCTGTTCACGTAATTGGAAGGAAAAAGGGAAAAATACCACGACAATTACAACCACTTGCAGGGTTCCCATGGGGGGGGGGGGGGGGGACAGAGATTTTAAATTTATACGCAGAAATCCCCAACAATCTGTGCTGAGCTGAACTAAAGCTATTTCCACTTGCTCAAAGCAAAAAGAGCACCATAATGATGGGTCTCCACTCCATCAGCAGTATATGTATATAAAAAATGCTGGGTTATAAGAGAACAATGGGAATTCCATTAACCCAGGTATTACCCACTAAATCTGATCTGAATGGGGCTTTAATTACATATATTAATAGACATTTAATGACACTGCATTGTCTCCGGTAGGCTACTCACAACTTCTGTCTCCATAGCTAACAAGAACATTGTCGTTAGAAGGTATAGGAAGTGTATGGGCTTCGTATTTAAAGTGACCAATCATACCAGTGAATACATTAGCATAAATCTCCACCTCATCCCCGCCCCCACACTGACAAAAATCAACTCTACTCCACGCGAGGAGAAAGTGGCTCATCGCGAGCGAGTAGAACCAGCTCGCGCGTGGCTCATTGTTTTACTCTCGGTGTTGGAATTTCCACGCATGAAAGTGGTTCTGTTCGCTCGCTCGCGCTGATTACTGGCATTAAATTGATGCCATATTCCTTCACCTTGATGTTAGCCATAGCCAATGACCGGAAACAGTCACGCTCGCCGCTCACGATAATATCAGAGTGAAGGCAAGAGCAAAGTGTAGAGGCCAAAAGTAACTGCCCAAGAAAAGTCCTCACGTTGGATATCTAGTTTTTAGATAATACCTTTGAGAAACAGGCAGCATAATTTGATCTGGCAAACTCACCCTGTGTGAGCATAGCAATTTTATCTGTTTTTTCTCTGTCTCTACCCCTGTTCCACAAACATCAAAGGGAACATCCTTGAGTCAATGAGTGGTCTGTTTTTCTCCCCCTCCCTGCGACAAGCATAAAAAGTGTCCCGGAATTGTCTCTCCTTCGAAAGTTTTATTAATTTACCACTTGAAGACCACACACCATGTTGGGGGTCAGAGACCCTGAGTGGCTACAGACACACACTCACATATTCCTATTCATTTTAAGTTTGAATACAATCTGTGACATTCCCTCCCCCCCCCCCCCCCCCCCACGTCTGTGTTTTGTGCGGCGCATTCGCACAGGATAAGCGAAGTCTGCATTTTACTCGAATTTACTCATAGACGCCGCATTGACTGCTTCGGCCCGTTACTGCTATACGTCAACGTCGCCATCATATTGGACCAGGCAAGACTGGCCTGAAAACAAATACAAGTAAACTGAACTCTCTCGGCCAACGGGGGGTGCGGTTGACGGAAGTCAAGAAGAACCAGTTCAGTGAGTCTTAGGTAGAGGTTAACAAAAATCACTTTAATGGTCGTAATGAGTGGGGGTAGGGGTAGCCAAAAACAACTAAAGAGTCTTCCCAGTTGGGGTATCAGTGCTCCACTCCAGGTATTCAAACCTCCTTCTGGAGAGAAACAAGAAACACACAGGTTAGGGGGGGAATAGGGCCTGGCCAGTCAGATCCTGGTCCGGCTCCTTGCTCCGGGCACCGGCTGGCGATCCTCCAGTCCTCAAGGTGTGTAGGGGAGAAGGCCTCCCTCCCAAGTGAGGTAGCACTCCAATCCTTTCCCCAGCTCAGGTTCTGAGCTGTTCCTGTCTTTGCCCTCTATCACACGGTCCACTTGAATCACAGTTGCACTTGAGTCAGTCTTCACACTTTCCAGTTCCTCACAATTATGCATCCACTTTAAGAGATTTGGCCCACGGCCGCTTACCGTCTCAGGTTCAGGTGTAGAGAGTCACCAGGCGTAGCTCAGTAGGAAGCCCCAGCAACTCTGCCATTCCTGTGTTTGTGCTGGTCTAAAAAGCCTGCGTGCTCATCAGTGCAAGCAGCTTCAGGTGGGCGGCGGCAGCCAATCCGTCAAGCAGCTTCAGGTGTGCTGCAGAGTGGAAAATTCCACCTACCTTCCCTCTGCTGCAGCCCTGTCCATGGTGCTGCCCGGTGTCAACCCCGGTTGATCTGCCTGGTGCTGTCCTGGGTCCTGAATGTTTCCAGACTGTGGTTTGGCAGGTAACGCCCACACAACTTTTCCTAGCGGCCGCCGATGTCGATGTGCTCGGCCGTCCTGGTGGTCTCGTGGGGAGCACCGATAAGGGATCGGGGCGCCACATACCCCTTCCCTCAGCTCCATGCCGTTACCTGGAGCGCCCGACCATAGGCATTCCTCCCGTCTGGACAGGGCATCAGCATTCCCGTGGAGCTTCCCGGCTCGATGTTCCACCCTGAAGCGAAAATTCTGTAGCCCCAGAAACCACCTAGTAACCCGGGCATTACTATCTTTATTCACTGCCATCCATTTGAGTGGGGTATGGTCAGTGACCAGTACAAACTCCTTACCCAGTAAGTAATATCGCAACTTGTCCATCGCCTATTTGACGGCTAAACATTCTTTCTCTACTGTAGCATAGTTACGCTTATGCTTTAAGAGTTTACGGCTGATGTACGTTACCGGATGCTCGGCCCCCTCCCGGATCTGTGAGAGCACGGCTCCTATCCCCACCGTGGAAGCGTCCGTTTGGAGTACGAAGGTCTGATCGAAGGTCGGAGTCACCAGAACAGGTTCGCTGCAGAGAGCTTGTCTCAGGGTTTCAAAGGTGACGTCAGCTTCTTCCGTCCAGCCGACTCGATTGCTTCGACTCTTGGAGGTCAGGTCATGCAGGGGGGCTGCTATGGCGGCAAAATTGGGAATGAACAAGTCTTTACCATCTGTCTCAATCATCTTCTGCATCGTTTGTTTTAAGGTGTGGGTAAACCGCTCGACCAGCCCGTCTGTCTGTGGGTGGTAGACTGAGGTCCTCACCTGCTTCACCTTCAGTAGGTGACACATCGCCTTCAACACTGTGGACATAAAGCAGGACCCCTGTTCAGTGAGTATCTCCGACGCAATACCCACCCGGCTGAACAGCAGCAACAGTTCTCGGGCTACCGCTTTCCCAGTGGCAGTCAGCAATGGGATGGCTTCTGGGAACTGGGTAGCGTAGTCCATGATGACCAGGATATATTTGTGCCCGCGGCTGGACCTTGGAAGGGGGCCCACGATGTCCATGGCGATGCGGTGGAAGGGGACCTCTATGATGGGCAGAGGAATCAGGGGGTTTTTGTACTTCACCTTGGGGCTGTGGAGCTGGCACTCAGCGCAGTGGCGACAGTACTCTTCGACAGCTCTTTTCACTCCAGGCCAGTAGAACCGTGCGATTATGAGCTCATACGTCTTCTCCGTTCCAAAGTGTGCCCCCAGGAGGTGGGTGTGGGCGAGGTACAGGACCTTTGAAATGTAAGCCTTGGGGACTAGCAGCTGGTTAAATATCTCTTCCTTGACCTGGGACACTCTATATAACAACCCCTGCTCAATCATAAAATGTGGGTTGGTTGTTTCACTCACCCCTGGTAGTAGCTGCCCATTGAGCTCCTGGACGTCCCTCCAGGCCTGCGTCAAGTTGGGATCCTGCAGCTGCACTGTTCCAAAGCGACCGTGGTCCCCGGTCTGGCTCCCCGGCTGTGGGGCAAACTCGGTGAAGGTCTCTTCCGAGCCCACCTCTTCCAGGCCGACGGGGTTCTCGGCTACGGCCTCTGATGCGGTGGCGGTGGTCTCCTTAGTGCTGGCAGGTTGCTGCCTCCCCTCTACCGCAGCGTCCGTCGGCCCGGCCAGGTCTTCCCCAGAGAGGCCCGCCCAGGCCGGTTGAGCACCACCTTCTGTTTGCTGGGGCCGCCTCTTCTGGGGTCTGCGCATGCCCTCAGGTTTGAGGTTCGCCAGAGACTCCTTCCAGTACCTATCGAACACGGCACAGTCCCAGCCCACCAGTACAGGGACGGGCAGGTTCTCTACAACTCCTGCTCGGATGGCCACCGAGCCTCGGGGGGGTGGACATCACAATGTCAGCCGTGAAATACTGCTTAGTGTCCCCGTGAATGCAGGCCACGGCAATTGCCTCACCTCGGGAGCCCCCCACAAACTCCGGCTGGATGAGGGTCACCATACTGCCTGAGTCAAGTAGGGCCTCGGTATCCCGTCCGCCGATTTTGTCGCTGAGTATATTGAGGATGATTGGCAGGAGGCCATTAAAATGTTTAGGTCCACCTTTACATGTAATAGACTGAGAGAGACACAGTATAAAATACTACATCGTCTACATATACTGTAACGCCTTACATGCTAAATAAGATGGACCGTCAGGCCTCACCTCTGTGTAATAAGTGTCAAAAAGAGATTGGAACCTATTATCATTACTTTTGATTAAAAAGATTTTGGGGTACATATTTTGATTAAAAGATTTTGGGGTACAATTTCTCAGGAACTGAGTGGCATCTTTCGGGTAAAGGTTAAGAGATACTCAGGCCTTTTCATTCTTGGCCTTCCCTCAAAGGAGGTGACTCTAACCCAGGCATGTCAAACATACGGCCCGCGAACCGGACCCGGCCTGTTGGATGATTTAATCCGGCCTGGCATAAATTTCTGAGTATGTCAAAAAAAGAAGCGAGTCTCTAGCTCATTTCTATCAAAAGTTATGATTTTTTAAAATAAATACAAACCAAATGCTCCCTCCGGCCGCGGGAGGGCAGTAAATGTGTAAAAGAGCTCACGTCCAGCATGCGGCATTGACACGAGTTAGTACTAAAAATAAACCGGCAATCTTGCTTCACAATTCACCACTACTAAACAAGTTATCGGTCAACACACCCTTCCCAAAATGGCACTGTCAAAAAAAAAAAAGTGGACACGGAGTGCAGAGTTTTAAGGAAAAATGGACTGAGAATTATTTATTCACAGAAGTGAATGCAAAACCAGTGTGCTTGGTATGTAATCAGCAAGTTGCAGTGTTCAAAGAGTTTAATATTCGGCGCCACTATGAGACTCATCATAAAGACAAGTATGACCACTTGAAAGGACAAATAAGGAAAGACGAGATAAACAAATTGGTGGCTGGTCTGAAGAAACAGCAGTCTACTTTTACGCGCAGCCGCGATATCGCTGATGGGGCTGTAAGAGCCAGCTACATTATTGCCAACGAGCTGGTGCAGGCATCCAAGCCATTTTCTGATGGGGAGTTTGTAAAAACATGCATGCTGAAGGCTGCAGAAGTCGTGTGCCCTGAAAAGCGACCTGCCTTTGCCAATATTAGTCTAACGAGGAACACTGTCGCAGATCGGGTGACAGAACTCTCAAGTGACTTGACAGGCCAAATGAAAGAGAAAATCAAGTCATTTATCGCATTTTCAATTGCAATAGATGAGAGCACCGATGTCACAGATATTGCTCAACTGGCTATATTCGTTAGAGGTGTTGATGAAACTTTGACCATCACCGAGGAGCTGCTTGAATTGGTGCCCATGAATGACACCACAACAGCAGATGACATTTTCAGCGCTCTCGTTGGAGCGCTGGACAAGGTGGGAGCGGACTGGTCCCGTGCCGTGAGCCTGGCTACCGACGGTGCGCCATCAATGGTCGGGAGAAAGGCAGGCGTTGCCACAAAATTCCGTGACAAAGTACAGACCGCAAATGGAGGACAAGAGTTTTGGGCATTTCACTGTATTTTGCATCAGGAGGCGTTATGTTGCAAAACACTGCAAATGGACCATGTTATGAGTGTGGTTGTGAAAACTGTCAATTTCATCAGAGCGCGCGGTCTAAATCACCGTCAGTTTGACACATTTCTCAGTGATAATGTCATTCATGCTGGCCTACCATACCACACTGACGTGCGGTGGTTAAGCAGAGGTGCAGTACTCAAGCGCTTCTTTGAGCTACGAGGGGAAATTAGACAGTTCATGGAGAAGAAGGGACGCCCAGTAAAGGAACTTAAATGCAAGGAATGGGTGCAGGATCTTGCGTTTATGGTTGATATTACACAACACTTGAATACACTTAACACTACATTGCAGGGCCGTAACAGAGTTGTCACTCAATATTACGACAGCATAAGTGCGTTCAAGATGAAACTGTCACTGTGGGAGACGCAGCTATCCAACGGTGACACCGCGCATTTCTCTTGTCTCACAGCTGTGCGTCCGGAGGCACCGGACCGTCCCGATAATGATTTGGAAAAATATAAAGACAACATAACAGATTTGCTGCGAGAGTTTGAGCAGAGGTTTCAGGTATTCAGTGAACTTGAGAACAAATTTGGCTTTTTTCGCTCGCCATTTACAGTGAAGCCTTCTGATATGCCAGCTGACATTCAACTCGAGCTTATTGACTTGCAGTGCGATTCCGCTATGAAGGATAAATTTGGGTCCGTGGGATTGGATACGTTTTATCAATATCTCGTGCCAGGTTACCCCAAATTAACAGCCATGGCTGCAAAGGTTCTATCCATGTTTGGACTACTTATCTTTGTGAACAGGTGTTCTCCGTAATGAACAATAATAAAACAAAGCAGCGCTCAAGGTTAACAAATAAACACTTGA
The DNA here is from genome assembly GCF_013347855.1 of Anguilla anguilla. Classification (NCBI taxonomy): domain Eukaryota; kingdom Metazoa; phylum Chordata; class Actinopteri; order Anguilliformes; family Anguillidae; genus Anguilla; species Anguilla anguilla. The sequence goes on from NW_023312654.1 coordinate 16,287, forward strand.
ATGACATTGTTAAATGTGCTGCTACTCAGGATTTGACACCTAATGTCGATACACTTGTGAAGGCAAAAAGATCCCAAGTTTCAGGAGCCAGCAGCAGCAAGTAGACTGCAGGAGTGCAGTGAGAGAGAAAAAAAGTGTGATGACACGAAATTTGTTTGCACTCATGAATACAGATCATTAAAAATAAGATTAATCTGGTTTCATATTAAAGACAATTAATATTGTGCAGTATATTCTCAGCTTCAGTAGGCCCAGCCTAGTAGTTTGATCTGATGTAGTCTAATCTTATTGCCCATGCACTGCTATAACTTTTATTTTGTATTTCTTTTTTTATTTATTTCAAAGCAGTATGACAATTAAGGCGAAAATATTTTTTTCATAGCTCCCACTTGAGTTTGTTTAGTGTGGTGAGTTGGTTCAGGTGTAAAACTGCATTCACTTAACTGTTAAAATAAACCAGTTGTTAACACATTCACCGCCTAACATGAAATCATTTTTTTTTTCCATTGTTTGTGAATAAATGTGTTGTGCTTAGAAAAGATCCCTTGTCATCCGTGATTATAATATGTAGGGTAGGCTACAAATGTAGGCTGAATGATAAAGCATAGTACTGAAAAACAAAGCTAAATATTTGGAGTTGACATTCTTTTACTGATCCGGCCCACCCGAGAACAGAAAGTCTGGATCCGGCCCCAGAGCCAAACTGAGTTTGACATGCCTGCTCTAACCCATTTACATTTCAAACTATACTGTAAAAGTTTGGTAAACTTTCTACCAAAAGTACGCTGAACTTTTAGTCCCAGGAACTACATTTCAAGGAACTAAAAGGTTCCTTCAGCCCATTGTTGTCTGCGTTTCCACCGCGGTCTAAAGTCCCACGAAGATTAGGCAAATTAGCTCACTGACGTATGAAAAAGCGACGTTGTCGTCGGTCCATCTGTCCTATGATTTCTTCTGTAACCCCATACTACCACCGAAGTAGCCTACATTATTTTCTAATAACCGGGACAGCCTGGAGGGGTTTATTCCACTTATATACAACGGGTTACGAACAATGACTATATATGGTTGCTTTTGTAGTTATTGATTTTTATCGATTTAATCACCTGGAATTGAAATATTCTTCTGCAGCCGTTTGGGCATATTTTACCGTTGTCAAGCAAAACTGTCGTTGGTAGTTGAACTTGGACCGTTGTTATGCAACAAATAGGATATAACAGGCCAATAGTCAGATTGTAACTGTTTTATATATCCTCTCAAACACATTCATTATGTTTTTATGCGAACATTCACTTTCATGTCTTGACATCCGAGGTGACAGAATGCATTCACATTCCACAAATAACTGGCAACAACAGCAGAAAACATGCACACGTCGTAAACAATTTGCTGTTGAATTGATTATTTTCTCATCGTCAATTCCATATAGGCTAATCGCAAAATGACAAGAATAGAACGAAAACGTGAAAATTTAAATTAGCAGTGGTACAGCCACCGTTTGCTTTCTTTCAAAGTTACTGCTAGCCGAGCAGCGAAGTGTGCCCTCCAGATGCGAACCATGCACCATAAATTAGTCCCTAGTCTTCCTGGTCTTTTTGTGGAATTGAAGAATGGCAGAGTAAAATTACAGCAGTCTGAAAAAGCAAAAGGGACGATTACTAGAATTAACCTGTTATTTTACCCTGACAAAAAGTGCGGAAAGTGATTTCCAGTTTGCTTTTACTGTATCACCAATGTAAATTACGCAGAACTACTGCATACCTCACATAACTGTATCAAACGTTTTGAGTCAATTACAACGGGCTAACAAAAAAGAAAATCCGGAAGAAAATATTCAGCAACCGAATTAAACCGTTTGAATGTTTTGGTATGTAATATGCTGTCCCAGCACGAATGCTTAGCATTTTATAAAACTAATACTAAAGCAAGAAAAGAACAGAAGAGCACACGTTATAATTCCAAGACGTTGGCAGGCTATAACCAAAAGTAGGCTACTGCGCCACATAATAACTTGAAATCAAACTTGTATGTTATGAAAATTAATCGGTTTGAGGCTGCAGATTTTTAAAAATGGCGGTTGAAATAAAACACTGCAAGTAGTCGACCAATCAGAAATTTTCAGCAAAATATGACTGTACAAAAATAGAGCATAGGGTGGTCAAATATGCCAGATATGTAAGCTATGTATTTCATGAAAAATAAACAAGATCAAATAACTGTACAAAGTGGAAAAATAAGTTTTTTGGTCTGGGTTTATGTGTAATAAATGATTGGGGGATGGCAAGGCTCGTTTTATTTTCTATTTATTGGCCTGAGCACTGATAAGGAAACGGGTGCCGTTGTTGGCCACAAACAAATCTGTTGCAGGTGCTGAGCTCAAATTTGCACTGTTTGTGCATGCTTAAGCCCTATTCACATGGGACTAGTATTACCTGGGGACCTCTAGTAACTTGTAATAATTGCAGAGGTCGTCTGTGATCTTAATCCCGTGCGAATCTGCCATGTCCGTAATTTGTAAAGTAAAAATTCCACCGCAAATTACCTACCATATTTTCCCAATCACAGAGGTCATGTGATAATATTAGTCCTGTGCGAATCGGCATCTCTGTGATTTGGGGTCGTATTTTATTGTTACGCAGAGCAGAGCCTTGACATTTTCAATCATATCCGGGGGGATAATGTCAGTAAATTCATATACATAGACACCGCATTGGCCTTTGGATCGTACGTCAACGTCGCCGTCATATTGGACCAGGCAAGACTGGCCTGAAAACAAATACAAGTAAACGGAGGAGCTGCGGTTTTTCTGGATAAAAAGCGCTATAACGTTTACATTTCTCAACCGATGTCAATGAGTCGTTTTTATATTCAAGGGTTTATGATCTACGTGGAGTACAAAAAAAAAAGTTTTATCTCCAGTTACTTAGAATCTCAATAGTTAGGCTATAATCGCTGCTAGACGCTCAAGAGAGGAGTGTGTATCAACGTTAGATTTACATGAACTGAATTACTTACGTGCTGGAAAATAATTCATTGTCATAAGGAATTGCCACCGTTCATTTTAACCTGGCAAGCTGCCTAGAAAGTAGGCTAATAAATGCATTGTTAGCTAACTTGAGTAGGATTGTAAGCATCAAATAACCCTGATTGTAAGGCTAGCTTTGCTTGTTACCTACCTACACACTCCTCTCTTGAGCGTCTAGCAGCGATTATAGCCTAACTATCGAGATTCTAAATAACTGGAGATAAAACGTTTTTTGTACTCCACGTAGATCATAAAACCTTGAATATAAAAAGGACTCATTGAAATCGGTTGAGAAATGTAAACGTTATAGTGATTTTTATCCAACAAAAAAAACCGCAGTTCCCCGTTTTGTGGCGCCCCAATCCCTTATCGGTGCTCCCCACGAGACCGATGTGCTCAGCCGTCCTGGTGGTCTTGTGGGGAGCACCGATAAGGGATCGGGACGCCACAAAACGGGGAACTGCGATTTTTTTGTTGGCCGAGAGAGTTCACATATGGTGGAGAATGCGGGCACTCTAAATCCACGCTACGGGTTGACGGAACCAGGTAGAAACCAGCAGTAAAAAATAAATAAAATGGAGGAGGCTATCAAAGCTGTGCTGCAGACACAGAAAACACTGGAGGCGGCCATGGTGGCCCTGGTCACCCACACGTCAGAGAACAAACCGAAGCCGTGGGATGTACTGACGAAAATGACTCCCGAGGATGACGTAGAAGCCTACCTCGAGTTGTTTGAGCGCACCGCCCACCGAAAAGGCTGGCCCAGGGGAGACTGGGGGGGCATCTTGGCCCCATTTCTGATCGGGGAGGCCCAGAAAGCCTGCCGGGACCTGACCGATGCAGGGGCAGCCAACTACGGCAACCTCAAAGCAGCCATTCTGGCTCAGTATGGCTAAAGCTTGCCAGCCAAAGCCCATCGCTTCCACCAATGGGCCTACAGCCCCAGCCAGCCAGCAAGAGCCCAAGTGGCTGCCCTGAGCCGCATCACCCGGAGCTGGCTGGTGGAAGGAGATGGTCCCACCCTATTGGATCGAGTGGTGCTGGACCGGTGCATCAGGAAGAGGTATGTTGCCCAACAGGGCCCCCAAACTCTAGAACTGTTAATTGCCCTGTTGGAAAATCACCAGGTCACGCAGGAGATGCTGCGGACCAGCCGACCCGACACTGTAAGAGGGACAACCGGGGGATCCAGGGTGGAGAAAGACAGCTGGTAGGTAAAGTTACTTAAAGAACTTAATTTGTCTTTAGGAGTCTGTTCTTTTATCTTGTTACAGGAATCCAGGGCATGGCTCTTCTGACAGAATAAACAAGGACTTTGAAAGGCATCAGCTGGTTTGACTGAACTGGGTCTCTTCTCACGGAGACCTTGAGCACTGTGTTCTCCAGCCGGAGAGACACTCGTAGCAAAACTGCTACTTTTAGGGTTACTTCTCTTAGTATTTATCTTGGACTTTCACTTTCCTTCTGAGCTGACATCCATCTCAAAACAGTGGGTCGTTTGTGACTTTCGCTTGCCAGTTGATGAAGTCTACCAAGTTCGAAAACATGGCTCTTCTTCCCGTCCGCTGTTGTATCTCAAAGGCTTGGTTTCTCCACCGCTCTCTCTGTTTATAGGGAAGTTTTGAGATGACAGTTTTCATGTTAATTGGGTTGTCCATCTCATCCATGAATTCCACGTCATTCATAGTATTTCTACACCCTATCAGGAACAGAGCGTATGCATTTAATGCCTTCCTGTCTTCTGCTCTAATCTGTGGCCATTCAAGTGCTTTCTTCATGTAGGCTGTGGCGATCCGCAACTCATCTCCATAGTGTTGCTGGAGTAGCCTCCTAGCTAGCCTGGTAGCCTTTCTCAGGTTGCATATGATCACAACTGCAAACAAGGTTACGAGGTTCTCCGTTTGTGAACTGTTCAAGATAATATAACTTATCTTGTTGATTATCAGTCTTGTTCTCTATGGCCTGTTCAAATGCCCTTATAAAGGAACAGTAGGTGAGAGGATTCCCTGTGAATACTGGCATGTCTCTCTGAGGGAGCTGAGACATGTTTTGCTGCTTGACTAGCAATTCTGTTATCTCATTTTGGCGCTGCATCACTTTACAAAGACCTTCAGAAGTCACTGACTGCTACGAAGCTGAAGACGGTGTCAGGCTGTTTCCTCTGTGTGGCATATCTCTGTGGCATTTAGGTGAATGTACAGTAAGTTGAGCCGTGCGCGGCTTGGACTAGGCCTACATGTTATACATAATGTTGGTTTATTGCTCTCGTGTTATAATTTTCTTTTCAAAAAGTGCTTAGCCTGCTCCTATTTTCATCTAGCCCACACAACCCACCTATGATTTGTTTTTATTGATTTCTACAATGGGCTTTCTTAACTCATAGGAAAGTGCTTCTCTATGTGAGGATATATAAGCTTGTACATTGGGTATGTGGGCTATTAAAATCCATCGCTTTCCTCACGTTAACTGTTTGCCCTTAGTGGCCTGGATCCATTGCTGTACAGCGCACTATTATTATTATTAGGGGTCCAAGCAGCGAAGCTGGTGGAACCCTATTGTATCTGTTAGGATTATTATTATTATTAGGGGTCCAAGCACCGAAGCTGGTGGAACCCTATTGTATTTGTTAGGATTATTATGATTAGGGGTCCAAGCAGCGAAGCTGGTGGAACCCTATTGTATTTGTTAGGATTATTATTATTATTATTATTAGGGGTCCAAGCAGCGAAGATGGTGGAACCGTATTGTATCTGTCAGGATTATTAGGGGTCCAAGCAGCGAAGCTGGTGGAACCCTATTGTATTTGTTAGGATTATTAGGGGTCCAAGCAGCGAAGCTGGTGGAACCCTATTGTATCTGTTAGAATTATTATTATTATTATTAGGGGTCCAAGCAGCGAAGCTGGTGGAACCCTATTGTATCTGTTAGAATTATTATTATTATTATTAGGGGTCCAAGCAGCGAAGCTGGTGGAACCCTATTGTATCGGTTAGAATTATTATTATTATTATTAGGGGTCCAAGCAGCGAAGCTGGTGGAACCCTATTGTATCTGTTAGAATTATTATTATTATTATTAGGGGTCCAAGCAGCAAAGCTGGTCATCGACTGATGCATCTGAATGTGCTCTACAACTTTTCTATTGGGACCACCTATGTCCGCCATATGGTTTCCCCGCCATTTGGACTTTTTTATTAGTTGGGGTGCGCAAGAGCTGGAGCTCCAAATCTAAGTGTTACGACATCTAGTAAACTTCTTTACGGCAAGCGACATCCATGGCGACACAAGTAATCCGACACCGTAGGTCTAGTTTTTAGCAGTGAGGGAAGGGTCTGAGCGTCGCGGAAGCAATGGAAGACAGTGCCACCCAGAGTGCATGCAAGACTACCAAGAGTTTGTTAGTAAAAGCTTTTTGAGAGGATGTATAATTACTTTTCTTGAGCCTGCATCCATTTGAAGACAGTATCGGGTGAGTTTGTTTAGTCTTTGAATCTGTCATTACGCTGAGAAATAGCTAAACCATTTTATTTATAGGTTCTGAGTTTCTGTGCAAACGCGCGAAAACACACTGGTATAATGAAACAATATCGTCCGCTTCGTTCCGTTGCTACCATAACATAACGACCTACAGCTGCAGTTTCTCGCTGCAATTTCTAATATTGAATATAAACAAAAGACGCAATTTATGCTGTAGTCTGCCAATGTCTAAATAAATAATACGGTGTAGTGAGCACTGGGGGGAGAGAGGCAGAATCCCCTGTGGCAACACGCCCACGTTCTCAGACTCACCTGACAGGTGACGTGTCAGCCGGGAGGTAGAGATAAGCCGGGGGTTTAGCGAGGGAGTTCAGAGCTTCCCGATGTGGCAGTCTGATTGTATGTTTTCCAGAGCAATCTGCTCGAATAAAGTTGTTTTTGCATACTTGAAAACCAAGCCAGTCGTTTTTCTCTGCAAACTCCACAACGGTCCATTTGAAGACAATATCGGGTGAGTTCGTTTAGTCTTTAAATCCGTCATTATGCTGAGAGAAATCGTATTCTCAATTTAATCTCTAAATTGACTGTAAGCTTAGGGTTGTAACTAGGTAGCTGTTTCATAGGTGACTTAACTCGTCTTAACTATTGCTTGTATTTTTGCATAGACTGCGTTGTTGCTGTTCTTGTTTGTGTTAGTGTTAATCAGTTTAACCTACAGGGTCCAAGTTGAACTATGCGTTTGTTCCCTGCACTTGGAACGGTACTTCTCTCTAGGGTTTTCGACACACTTGTTCCTGATTATGATTATACACTTTGTTGCACATCGCTCTGGATAAGAGCGTCTGCCAAATGACTGTAATGTAATGCTATGTAATATTACATTACATTACAGGCATTTAGCAGACGCTCTTATCCAGAGCGACTTACACAACTATTTTACATAGCATTTTACATTGTATCCATTTATACAGCTGGATATATACTGAAGAAATTCCGGTTAAGTACCTTGCTCAAGGGTACAACGGCAGTGTCCTACCCGGGAATCGAACCTGTGACCTTTCGGTTACAAGTCTAGTTCCTTACTCACTGTGCTACACTCCGTCCGTGTTAATATTTCGTAGCAACAAGATAAACCCGACATTAGCCCTAAAATATGCCAATACAGCAGTGACAACGCTGCTCACTGAATAACTAAATAAACGAGACCATTTTTTAAAAAATTATACCATGTCATTCTACAGTCAATATCTGGGACTAAACATTGAATAAATATACAATCTTACCATTGGTTTTACGCATAGATGTCCCTTTTGCGAATGAGTGGTCATACATTGTCTTGGACAACCCGTTTGTGAAATATATGCGCATCTGTGACGCCTGGGTCGGCTATCTTCAATAATAGCTGTGCGTAATACAGCGTTGTCGCAATTTTTAGTGCACTTTGGCTTGATTCATTTATTCCGTAGGTGAGAGTATATGCTTTCTAACGATGTATACATGTCTGATTTTGCTTTTGGAATAGCGTTTTACAGGTCAGCGTAACCGAAAATTTTCTCATCTGCCAATGTCTAAATAAATGAAACTGTAAGCTGCTCTGCGCGAAGCACGCAGGTCGCGAGTTGATATTTCGTCTTTTGTTTCGTTTTTTCTCAATGTTGTATTTATTATTTGAAATGTGTATTATTATTCTATCTCTGAGGCGCTCTGAAATGTGCATTCTCTGCTAAGCTGAGCAATGGATTGGAATATGTGTCTGACGTAGTGTTGCATGGTATTCCGAAACTTCAGCACTTTTTCGGTACTTAAAAAAAAGAGGAAAGGCTCGGTATTAGAATTTTCCGACGTTCGGTAGTTTTGTGTCAAATGTAAAAGCCAGGGAAATGTGTCTCCCGCATTACTGATTTAAAAGATGAAAAGTGTCATTTGTCAGAATCTTCGCTAGATGGCAGTAGCAACTAAGGTTGCCAAGTTAGGTGACTCACGCTTGTGCACTCACCTCCTTGATACAGCGCAGGCTTCGACTCAGTTCACTTCAGTAGCAATAGGTGTTCCAATTTGGAAATATTTTATTATAGATAGATGCTGTATTGTTATTAAAATATGCTGTTTTTAAATCTATTTAAAGGTGAAAGACCTGTTTTAAAGATTATTTAGTTTACAACGGTTTAATTTTTGAAATATATTTAATATATTTTTCTATTGTTTAGTGTTGTAACACTATAAGCCTATGCTTATTAATATGTTGAAGAAGCTTCAACTTAAAGGTTGTTAATAAACCAGGTTTTTAATAAACCGTGAATTCGAAAATGAGGTCAACCCTTGTCCACATTATGTTTCTGATCTATTAAGGTAATTTCAGTTTCGTTAGTTACCGAGTATTGAATCAGTATTGCTTCAGTATCGAGTATCGTGATACTAAACCTGGTATTGATATCAAAGTCAAAATTTTGGTATCATGACAACACTAGTGTGACACTTTTTTTTAGTTGCAGCATGGAAGCGCTGCAGCTGTACATACACGCTGGGCCATCTAAGTGTTACGACATCCCATCTAAGTGTTACTACATAGTAAAGGCCTTTATGGGAAGCGGCCAGGACACATCCATGGTGACGCAACTAAGTCATCCGACAGCGTCTCTTAGCACAAAATTGGCCATAAGTCATCAATATTTTATACAATCATCATGATATTCAGTAGATATGTTGGGTGAAGGCATATGATCATGAGGAAAAAGCCATTTTAAAATCGCTTCATAGGGGGCGCGATGGTGCCAATGCTTGGACCCCTCCCAACGCCGCTTGCGGCTTTAATTATTATTATTATTGTTCTGTTTTAATTTTTAATTTTGTATTATTATTTCAGTTGGCCCACTCTAACTCTGCCTGCTTCTCAATTCCTGTTACAATGTTTTTCCAGTCAACTGTCACAAGCGTTCATATGGCGTATGTTTCTGACTGCTAGGAGGTGCAATCCACTGCATAGTAAGTTGAATGTGTGTAATCCAATCCTGCAGCTTGTCTTGTTCTGTTATGGCGAGTTTAGGTAACGACTTACTGATTATTTTCGAGTTAAATCATTGTCAAAATTTATGTTTGTATTTTTGGGGGAAAATGTTGACTATTTCTATGCACTGGGAGGTTTTTCTTGTTTTCTATCCAATATATAATATTCTCTGGATGCTATCGGGATGCTCACTTCATTTCTATTTTAATCATTTAATCATAACCTAATGCATATTATTCTTGGTATCTTTCACATAAAAAAGTTTGGGAATCTGTGCTATAGCCTACAGTACAGCATGTGGAAATAATAATGTGTGACTTATGCAGATTGTTGTAGCTCAATTGTTGATTTTGTTAGATAATTGTTAGACATTGTTCTGTTTGTTTTCGTGCTTTAATGAAACAAGAAAATGTAACTTGTTAACATTAAACATGTTTGTTTGTTAATGTCAGCATGCAGTTTAAAATAAATTCACAGACCATGGATAAACAATTTGAATCTCTATTCAGGATGAATAATACATGCACACAAGCCTCTGCAAGGGACGAACAACAATATATCATTCATATGGTACATGAAACAACGCACATCACAAATGCTTCAATATGGACATTTTTTAAATTCATTCTTAAAATATATACTCATTGAGTGAAAAAGTATACGGTATGAGAACATTGTCATCAGTGGGAAATCCAACTGGGACAGCAATGCCTAAAGGAGATTAAGGACTTAAAAGGTGAGAACAGACTTTAAAAAATTATTTACATTTTCAGTATCTTACAGAATTGTCACAATATGATATTTTGTCTATCATGCAGCTCTATGTAATGCACACATTATCACAAGCTACTTTATTCAGTTCACAAGTAATCGGGTGGCTACACTACACTCATCACTTTCCTCAATAGTAGGGTTGGGGTCAATTCACTTTCAATCAATTCAGGAAGTGGATTTTATTTCGGGACATTCTAAAAGGCTTAATGTGAAAATGACTTAATGAGGCTAAAAAATATTTAACTTTGATGAAAAAATTAGATTTCATTCCACCATTCTTTTGGGTCATTATGCAACATTGAGCTCTTATTTTTGCCAGTTTTGGGGCAATTTAGCAATTGTCCCAAATCCCTAAATTCAGACTTTGATGATTGTTTTTAAAAATATTTCCTTATTTTTCTTACACTTTTCCTTCTGGTTATAGTGAAGTGTTATGGTTCCCAATTCATGATAAAATTTAGAGATTTTTTCATTTTAATATTAGCACGCAACATGCTACGACTACCTCAGACCCCCTGTTTCAATGTCATTTCGCGTTTTGGGAGTGCTGCAAAATATTAAATGTTTATTCAAATAGGCCTATTGAATGTTATCATATGTCCATTTGAACTTTACTGCAGATAAATGCACAGATGTCATTGTAGGCTACTCAGTAGTCATATGACCATTAAGTAATAAGTTACTTCTTAAAAGTTATCAGAGGTGGAAAGTAAGAGCCAACTATACACCTGTACACAACTATATACAAGTATACACCTGTCTCAGATGGAGCCATTATTTGACTTTTTGACGACATCGGAATCGGAAGTTATGCATCCGATGTGTCCCGATTTTTAAATAAGTATAGGCCTAATAAACAAACAAAAAAACATTGATTATTTATCTGTACTTGTCTGTTCGAAACGTTGTAATTGCTATTTACTATAATATCCAGTAGAGGGGAGCTCTAATACAAGTGTGAACTGCAGCAGCTGACGCGCTACTTCTGTAATAAGACGTTGGTCACTCGTGACTCATCGAATATTCTCTACTGCAAGACTTGTCTGCACAGATTCGATTGCCGCAATAAAGGTATGTATATTTAGTGAAAGTTTTTAATTAAATGCGTTTATACGACCACTATGTTTATCAATCCTCATTATCAAGCGAGCAAGCTAGCTAACATATTTGGTTCACTTTAGCAAGCTAGCTGGCTAGCAAGCCTTTATGAAGTGACAGTGAGCACATAAGCAGCGTAGGATCTACATTTCCAGAGGACATCGCTGTATTCTCAAAATAAATAGCCAGCCAAAATAAAATGGTGATTGAATGCATCACACATTTTTGTTTTTTAATCTGAGATAATGATATTAGCTACTATATGATGCTGTGTCAATAGCCAACGCGTTATTGCAAGCGAGTGTGTCATCTAATCATGCGTCATCGTAGCAAGCTAACCAGACACTGAAAACGCAGATAAAACACTTCTAACGTGGATCATTTTAAGCCATGTTATCTAGCTTTGTCGTGATAACATGAGAGAAGGATTGCTGTTGGAGAAGTGAATCAACCAACTACACTTAGCGCGGGTAACCTGCACGAAAGCGCACTGTAGTTTTTTTTTCACCACCGAATTCTTATGGACAAGCCTCGCGTTACGTATTTCATCCAGTCAATTTAGTTTCATCTAATGTTACACTTGATTCACTCATTAACTCCGCTAGAACTCACTCTTTTACTCTTTGAGATCATGTGGTAGGAATAAAATAAGAAAATATAATTCATTTAACTTACTGAGAATAAATAATAAGAAATAATGAGGCTGTCAACAGCTAATGCGTTATTGCAAGTGTGTGTCATCTAGTCACGCGTCAGAGCGCATTGTAGTTTTTTTCACTACCGAATTCTTATGGACAGGGAAGCTTGCTAGATAAAGTCTTACTCTTTGAGATCATGTAGTAGGGATAAAATAAGAAAATATAATTCATTTACTGAGAATAGATACTAAGAAATAATAATAACAAATTAATAATAACAACAACAATAATAATATTCATAAAAATACATGTTTGAAACAGGAAAACTGATTTTTTTAAATTAATTTTTTTTATAGATGGCTCGAAAAGAAAGGAGTAAAAGCAACGCGTGGAGTTATTTTGAATTCACACCACTTGAAGATGGTGTTAATATATATATTTATTTAATATCATCTTTTACATTTTTTTATCTATCAAAAGTTCTTTGTGTGTTTATTTTTATTTATTTGTTTGCTTATAAGTTAAATGTTCTCAAATATAGAAACTTTGATAAAATATAAGTTTTTCAAATTGATTTGAAAATGTTGCACTTTTTGACAAAATATCGGTCAAAACATCAGTAATCGGTGGGCTAGGACTCTCCAAAATCGGGATCGGCATCGGACCCAAAAATCTGGCATCGGTCGGGCTCTAGTCTCGGGTAAAGGTATCCATCTTGCTCGTTTTCGGCAAATTTGTAGAGGTCCGAATTGGTAAGCACCCTTGCATCATGGGTTCTCCCTGACCAGCCCACATAGATATTTGTAAAACTGAAAGATGAAATACATTTGAAATTGAGATCCATTGTCAAGCCTGTGACTGGGCCAGATTTACAAAGCTATTTGTGCATCAATTCTGGCGCAGATTAGACGCTTTGAGCCCGCACATATGCGTGGTATTTAAATAAGGGGCGCATGGGCTTGGATACGCAGTATGCGCGCTATATCCATGGGCCTAGGCAAATGTCTGCCTCTGAAGAGCAGGTGCAAATCTACAGCAGCATTTAGGGGAGTGTAGTTCTGACAGATTGTATAAACATATTTGAGATGTTTAGGGATGTTTATCTTGATTTGCCTAGCGTTACTAATGATATCACTATAGGCGAATGCTGCTTATAAAACGGGTAGGTCTGATCGATAGCCGTTTTATATAATTATCCCCACTGATCTCAAATAAAGCTAGTTTTATTTTTCTTTTCATGTTTAATTGTCTCAGATTGCACAGGATACTTGTGGACGCACCGCCACCGCTTGTACTGTCTGTGGTGCTGAAAATTTTGGTTGACCTACAGCACACAGCCATTAGTCCTAACAAGGATATCTGCTTGAGCAGTGGCCTGCTGAAGATAATGATAAACCTAAGGAATATTCTTTGTCTCCAAAAAACTGAAAAATTGAGACTTCACTATACAGCTGGTATAGGTTGAAACTGTGTGCTGTAGGCTAATGGTTGCAATGAAAAACAGATCTTATAGCATGGTTCAGAATTGTTGGACTTGTTGGAAAACACAATCCTTTCGTTTAGAAATTAAAATTGCTGGTCTCATATGGTGACTTCTATGATATAATTTAGTAATAACCAATTGAAAGCCATGCGTTGGGCATTGTTGTCAGTAATTCTGGGCCACAGTATGTGTCTCTTTGTATTTGTGAAATACAGGAATGAGGCCACAGTTTTTTGACCCCTGTTATTCTTGCCTATAAGGGTTGGTATCAGCCCCTTGTTCCGTAACACAATTGAACACCAGTTTGAGAAGAATGACTTCCAGCGAGTTCTCTTGTCTCTGAGGTGCTTTCTCTCCCCAAGGCACGTGGTACAATCTCAGTTTTATATGACCTTATGTCATCCTCAGGTGTGGCTTCACTTGCGGGGGTTAGGGGTAATTGGGAAGAGGAGCTTGAGCTTGATATGATGGACGAATGTTGGGAAGAGGCATTAGTCAGGGTCAACTCTACATCTTCATGTTCCCGGTTAAGTCTAATTCAGTTTAAGGTCCTGCATAGGGTTCATTTTACAAAAGCCAGGCTTAATAGGTTGTTTCCAGGTACAGGTGATAGATGTGGCTCATCACCGGCAGGTCGTACTCACATGTTTTTTTCTTGTCCAAAATTAGCTGAGTTTTGGTCCTGTTTCTTTAATAATAGGCAAAGCCCTTAACCCTCTGGGGTCGAGAGCTCCGCCAGCGGAGCTCAACAAGATTTCGTTGCTATTTGGATGAATAACTTCGCGAGCTTTTATCATACAGGCACAACAAAGACATTGACATAAACCTTAGAATCGTGGCATTCCAATGTGTCCATTGACAAATAATATGAATTGTTTTAAGCTATTTAAATTAGATCAAACAGACCATTGCCATGTGTTAAGTCGTTCTCATTAATATGTGATTTCGCTCGGCAGTAAGTACGCCCAGACCACATTCACAAGATAATGACATGCTAATTGCTATCGATGGCAGGGGAGGGGCGATGCGTTTGATGTGCGAGAGCGCCTACTGTAAACAAGGATAAAATGTCATACAGAAGCATAGCCCCACGTCTTCTTGGGCAATCCTTACATTTCATTTCGGAAAATGGCACGAATGACTGAACTGGACGTTCTTCATGCTTTGTGGGAGAACGACCATGAAGACGCGAACAACTCATCAGGTCCGGACACTGAAGCTGACACTGATGAAGAACGATGTCATTTCGAACTGCGAACTGATCCAGCTGAGGATCAACTTCATGAGTAAGTGTATTTCTTACGATAATATTGGTAGTGTGTACTGTATCTGTGTGTTTGTAGGAATATCCAGTAATATGTGCGTTTGTAAATTCCCACACTACGAACGATTCAATACTGCATCTCAAAAAATTGCACTGTAACTGTATTTTATTTGATCACTGTACGTAAATAACCTATGCGTGGCGTGTATTGGCGTGGCTAGGATTCTAAAACTGGGTGTCCTCGCACAATCGATATTAGCATATTGCATGTAAGTTCGGGAAATAAACTAACCACTTAGCTAAAAAGACCTACTTCAGATTGAGGCATTGTTAGTTATTTATGAGTTGCGTGAGTTTAGCTAATGTTGTTTCGTTGATAGCTTTTATTATTTGTAAATATGTGTACTGTATTGCAATTTATGTGTGTGTTTGTAGGAATATCGAGTAATATGCGCGTTTGTAAATTTCCACACTAACCGTTGCATCTCAAAATTATAGGCTACCTCTCTGCATCTGGTTGTGTTTGTTCGGTTATTTGTTTGTATAAGATATAACTGCCACATTTTCTAAGTTTTGTTTTCATTAGTTAGTGGTTTGTCCCTTTTTTGTAAATCAAATTTTTTGTCTCACAGAAGGCACCTAATGTAACAAGACGGGAAAGTTATGGTCATGTGCCTGTGCCTACAGCCTCACCGACTCTGGATGCCAGCAAGGTGGCTTCGATTGGTCGCAAGACATGCATACTCTGCAGGACGGATTTCGGGAAAAAACAGAACACTCCGTGGAAGTGCAAGGAATGTGATGTCCCCCTGTCCTTACAGCCAGACAGGAACTGTTTTGCAAAATGGCACTTGAAACTTTGAAAGATTATACACAAAATATATAAAATAATGGTGTATATTGTGTAGATGCTGTTTTTTACATTAAGCACTTTTTATATTCATTGGCTTTTGTGTTTGTTGTTTTGTAAGGCACTTGTGGCAACCATTCTGGAGTCAAATTGTGTGAGTGAAGCAGAAATAATGGTTTATATTGTGTAAATGCTCTTTTTATATTATGCACTTTGCCTAATAAAGTTGATTCTGATTCTGAAATAACCTGGAAGTGTGTGTGAATTGCATCTCCCATTCATATAATTTACTTCAATGAATGTACCAAAATCAAAAGATGTCTTTGTTACTGTCTTCTATATGGCTCACTGTGTATTGCTTTGTGAAAAGTCTTTGTCTTAGAGGTGGGGAGGCATGCGGCCAGGTGTGAATAGCCTACTTAGCTGGCAGGTCCTCCTACTCAATAAATATTCATTACAGAAAGGCCATTAGCCCTCCCATTTTCACCTGGTGTTGAAAAATAATAGTCACAACACTTACTTTTAGCAATTTATTTTATATTTCTCATTGGATTTGCAAAAATATTTTGTCATCTTTTGATACCCAAGACCTTGATGAACACATTTCAGTGACCAAAAGTCTTATTCACAATTGTTTAGTGTGTTTTATTACAGCATTCTTGTGCATGTTCAAAACTACTGTTTACAGTTTGTGTGATTTTAGAGCAGTTTACAATCCACACATGATTATGACCTACTTACTGCTGCCATATTCTTGTAGCTGAGTTTGTGCTGAAAACAAAGATATGAAACACTTTGGAATCACTGTATATAAAGTTGATGAAATTTACACAAATGTCAGAGCATCGCAGAATCACCAGTGTGCCTCATCTTACCGTTAGACCCCAGAGGGTTAATATTACACTAGAGCCCTGCCCTTTAATAGCCATTTTTGGGTACCTCCTATACCAGCCAGTATTACTAAGAAAGATGCTGATGTTGTTGCCTTTGCCTCACTCATAGCCCGTAGACGTATTCTGTTACAGTGGAAAAGCCCAAACTCACCCCCTACTACATCCTGGCTAAATGATTTAATGGCCTTTCTGTCGCTAGAAAAGGTAAAATATTCCTTAAGAGGCTCGACTGCCAATTTCTACAAAAGATGGCAGCCTATTATCTCGTGAATACTCTTACCTCTCTGGACCCCAACTGATCCTCAACACATCCACTCTTCGAGGTGGGCACCCAGAGCATCCTTCTTTTTGTACTTCCCTCCAGGGCCGTTTCACCGAAGGGGCTTACCGCTTGAGCCCATGGGCCCATAGTGATAAAGGGCCCAAAGCATCGGAGGAAAAAAAAAAGAGAGAGAGAGCGAGTGAGAGAGAATTGAGAGAAAATTCCAACTGTCAGTGGGTGCTAGCCCCCCCCCCCCCCCCCCCCCCCCCCCCCCCCCCCCCCCCCCCCCCCCGGTCCTGCAGTCAAAATGTTAACATCAAAGAAAAAGAAAATACGTCAAAGACATGTGTCATGTGCGTCAACTGTCATATTAACGTTCGCTAGAATTAGGAGCCCTGGATCTACTGGCGGCCATACTGCCAAGATGTCAAAGCGTGATAGCGGAGCACGAAAACGCAAACAACTCAAAGAGAAAAACAAACGAGAGGCTCATCTATTGAGCAAAATCCCTAAATTAACTGTGTATTTTTACCGTCACCAAAATGACACGCCTGCTGGAACAGTCCAGCTACTACAGAGGAGTGGAGTCGACAGTGAAGGTCAGCTAGCTAACGTTATTAACGTTAAAGGGGAATTTCGCTTTCAAACACATATGGGCTTATTTTGTTTATATTGTCCTTCTAATGAATGTGTCTACCTTCATTTTTCGATTAGTTATTTCATTTTAAATGTCTAACGTTAGAAACAAGGACCTTTTTTTTAGCGCAAGTCCACATAGTAGTACATTTTCCGGTTTTTTCTTCTTCTTCAAAAAAAAGGGTGCCGTTGAAGTCGCGCAATTATATGCTGCCTAGGTCTACTTCTTGAATTTCTAAAGATAAGCAACAAAATATCATAAAATATTAACAAAACAAAAGAACTTATCGAAAAAAGGAAGGTCGACACATTCATTAGAAGAAAATTAGAAATAAAATAAGCCCATATGTGTTTTAAAGTGGAATTCCCCTTTAGCAATGAAAGATGCTAGCAAACATTGTTTAGCTTAGTTTAAGATGACTCTCGGGCAAGATTAAATTTGCCAATAACTGATTTATTAACAAATTTGAGGCTCTAAATTTGATCACTATATGTTCCCTGGTTGTCACTATGGCTGCTGCAATAGGATTTTCAACTGAAGCATCTAACCTGTTAAGATTATTCCAGAAAAATGATTCTGTGGTTGGCCGATAAAAATATTGTCACTGAGAAAAAAGTGGATACTGATTTTAATAATGTTTTGAATATAAACTTAACTTAAGGAAAAAATCCCCTCAGTTTTTTAGTTAGTGTATCAAATACTAACCAGCATTGTTGTTCATTTAAGTATGGACTACATGCACATACCTAGTTCATATCATTGTTTAGCTTCAATGAGTCAGAAAGTAGTCATTCCATATTGGGCGCCATATTACCCCAAGTTCCCCTACTATGTGGTAGGTGTGGCAGTTAATTCTTGGTAAACAGAGTCTCACAAATTGACTAAGGAAATGGGAATGTAATAACATTAGTAGTGAACCAATAAAAAGTACAGGGCTCCCGTTCCACTTCCCCCCCGGCATACATCAGTACCGACCCAGCGTGCTGGCCAGGGAAAATAACAGAGGATGCACGGGATTATTGGGTAGCGAAAGGACCGCTTCAGTGTCAAAATCACAATGGAGATTTCACAACGTATTAACAACAATACAAGCATCAAAAGAGACGCTTTACCAAATGCTTGTTCACTCAAACCCTTCTTAATGGTGAAAATGTGTCTCGCAATTGGCTACTGTATTCGCCTTTGACTGGAACCGTATTTTGTTTTGCCTGTCGTTTGTTTGGCGAAAATGAATGCGGATTCAAGTTCTCAGGAAGTGGGTTCAATGATTGGAAGCATAGCAAAAAGCGCATAGCAGAGCACGAAAGCTCACAGTCTCATAGACATAACATGATAGCCTGGATTAATAGGGCAGTTGAAAAGGGGCAGGTTGATTTTGGATTGAGACAACAGTTTGAGAGTGAGAGTCAATATTGGACCGAAGTGTTACGACGTGTTGTAGCCGCAGTCAAGTTTCTGTCCCAGCGAGGCCTCGCCTTTAGAGGGACCACGCAAGCATTCGGCACAGACGATAATGGCAATTATTTAGGTTGCTTAGAATTAATCAGCGAGTTTTACCCATTCTCAAGAGAGCACATA
Source organism: Anguilla anguilla (assembly GCF_013347855.1). Classification (NCBI taxonomy): domain Eukaryota; kingdom Metazoa; phylum Chordata; class Actinopteri; order Anguilliformes; family Anguillidae; genus Anguilla; species Anguilla anguilla. Next base: position 35,269 of record NW_023312654.1, read on the forward strand.
TCTCGATTTGGAAATTCAGGAAAGGGCCACCCCTCTTATCTCTCTGCAAGCATTTGCGATGAATTTATACAGTCAATGACTGTTTTATCTGAAATTGTTAACAATCTGAAACTAGCAAAGTACTTCTCAATCAGTGTAGACTCCACACCAGACGCCTCACACACTGAACAGCTCACTTTTATAATGCGCATTGTGTCACCAGCTGGAACGATCGAGGAGTACTTTGTTCAATTCTTGCCAAATACTGGTCACACGGGCGAGTGCTTAGTCTGTTTTGAAAGAGATGAATATTAGCATTGATGACTGTTGTGGACAATTTTACGACAATGCCAGTAACATGTCTTGAATTTACAAAGGAGTGCAGTCCCGAATTAGAAACATTAATCCACTGGCGGAGTGGGTCCCATGTGCCGCGCACAGCCTCAATTTAGTCGGTGTCAACACTGTAAACTGTTGCCTTCAGACTGATCCATTTTTCACCTTCGTACAAACCATTTTTAATTTTTGTTCGAAATCAACCTGGCGATGGCAGGTCATTACTGCAGGACTTGAGCCAAACAGAAGTCAAACACTTAAAACGTTGTCCAACACAAGGTGGTGTGCCCATGCACAGGCAACCCATGCGTTATGCCTAAATTATGGCAATATCCATGACGCGTTAGTGGAGATATCTGAGGACCAGTCAAATTTATCTACACGAAACATTGGCTCTTGCAAACAAATGGAGCGGCTTGAGATAGCTTTTTTTAGCCAAATTTTGGAACACTGCTTCAGCGGGTTCATAGGATAAGCGCAAAACTACAAGAGGTCGACTTAGACTTATGTAATGCGGTAGAACTTGTCGGCTCGTTGAGGGAATTCATTGCTGAATTACGTGACCAATTTGAGAGATTTGAAGAAATGGCAACTGAAATGTCTGCATGAGTTGAACATGCGTACAGAAGTGATACAGTCAGAGAGAGAAGATGAAAAACTACCCAACGATTCAAATGAGCCAGACATTGGCAATACGATGACGGGTCAAGAGAAATTCGCAGTAGACGTTTTTATTCTGATTGACAAACTGGTGGCCGAGCTAGATCGGAGATTTGCGTCATATGATTCACTGAATCGATATTTTGGATTTCTCAGTAAAATCCACCTGCTCAAAAATGAAGAGCTTCTTCACGCCGCAGCAGTGTTGCTCCAACAGGAATACCACACAGACATACAGGAGGACTTCCCAGATAAATTAATTCAGTTTAGGGATTTCATTAAAAATCAAGAAAACACAACTCTCCAGGCTTTTCTTCTGCTGATTAAGAATCGAGACATAAGCTCAGTATTCCCTGGCAACTGAAATCCAGGGAAATCCAAAAAACATCTTTATTCAGTCCAAAGTTCAAAGCCAGGTGAACAGAGATAGGACGGTACAAAATCGAGTTTCCAAAAGAATAGTGGTAAACGGGCAAAAAATCAAAAACCAGGAGATCAGATAGGCGAAGGTACAAAGGAACAGGCAAAAGAGAAGTCAAAACAAAGCAAAGGTCAAACCAGAAAGCAATCAAACAAAAGGGGCAGGCAAAAGAGAAGTCGTACGGAAAAGGCATCTCAGGAATCGCGATGAACAAAGGCTTACAAAACATCGGCACAGTGAATACAATCAACGTTCTGACAGGGAGCTGGTGGAAAAGACTGACATTTATACACTGGGGAAGGTAACAATCAAGGAGGGGTTACGTGAGTGAGGGCGGAGTAACAAACAACATCCAGGTGAAGAACATTAGGATAACTAATTAAATGACAGGGGACTGACAAAACGCGGACTGGAATCACATAGACAACAATGATAACAGACAGCCTGGGTTTAGCAGGTAAAACACGTGCAGAGAGAGAGAGGTGCAGTTAGCGTTAGGGCAGACTAGAAAGAAAAGGGGCGGAGCTACAGTGCAGCATGGAAAAGGGGAGAATGGTTAATGTATTAGTATAGTGATTTAAACTATCAAAAACCCAAAACTAGTGTTTGTTAATCCATTAGTAATATTAACATGTTAGTATATTAATGAGGTTAGTACTTTAACAATCTATAAGTTAGTAAGGATTAGTAGAAATTAATAAAACTAGATATAAGCAGGAAGTAAGTAAAATGAGACTGGAAAGAAGGGGGGAATCCACGAAAACCCGGAACCACCCGAATAGTGAAATCACGCAAATACAGGGGAGAGAAGCAGCTCAGGGAACACAGACACAGAGACGGCACTGGGGAGACAAGTGACCGGGAGAATGAAAATACATGGACGGAGGATGTGAAAAATAATAAACTTACAGAAACATAAAATAAACACTAACAGCAAACAGATACTAATACAGACTACAACACACTTGACTTTACTGCTGTCATTAAGGATTTTGCCATGGGCAAAGCACGAAGAAAACCATTTTAACTTTCTAAACTCTAAGCCATTTTTAGGCAATTCCATCTAAATTTACATTTAAATCTGTGTGTAATGTAATGTAAATTTAAAAATGTAATTTTTTTGTATTTATGAACTTTGTGGCTGTTTGCACACTAGTAAAAGGAATGAAATGTACCTAATGTAAATTTGTAACAACATTTGAAAACTTTTTCATGTATGTAATAAAAGGGAAAGTTTTATGTTATCTTCCAGCTTCAGTATTTAATGATCATTACTTAGCTTAAAATAATATTTAAAATAACCTTGATCTTTATTCTAACATCTGACATGCAGCATTCTCAGTCTACTTCATACTCAACCTAATTTCACTCTGCTATTGTAGCTATTGTAGATCCATTCCTTATCCTGTACTCTGGGAGTAGAGGAAGGAATGGATCTACAATAGTTTATTTTTTCATTAGAAGTTGTGTTGTGGTTTGTATTATAGCTATGGTCCTACAGTTGCACTGTTTGTCCACTAGGGAGTACTACTCCCATCTAGTGGACAAACAGTACAACTGTAGGACCATAGCTATAATGCAAACCACAACACAACTTTTAATGAAAAATAAACTATTGTCAATAAAAAATAGTGCTAAAGTCCATTACGCAGTAGGAGGGGAGCACAGCTGTTAAATAAAGGTTGAATGAATGAATGTTAGAAAAGTGTGCCTTGTTACTTTAAGGAGCACTGTGGGATTTGTTTTGATGCCAGTCATGCAGTGACTTTAGACAACTGTTCAGCACTGTTCAGGGCACTGAAATGACATCATTTGAGTACACTGCTCATCCAGGTACATCGAGTGTACCTGGATGATGTCACTTCCAGCGCACTGAACAGTGCACAGTATGCACGACCGAACAGGCCGAGGGGGGCCTTGGAAAATGTTGAAGCCCCTGGGCCCATAATGTCTTAATGTGGCCCTGCTTCCCTCCCTATTTTATTTCATTTTATTCCTTTTTTGTCTGTGTTTCATTTATTATTATTTAATGCTTTGTTTGTGTGGGGGTTTTTTCTGAAAGTTTGGGATGGGCAGGGGGTTGGGGGAAAGGTGTTGTTCTTGTTCTCTGCTCTAACACACCAAAAAGGGAGGAAAGAAAAAAATAATTTTGGAACTCAGATTTGTACTTTGTATTTGATACTTGTATGATTCCAATAAAAAAAAATATTTAAAAAAATATAAAAAGATGCAGCATGTGCTAACAGTGCTTCGTGCTCTGCCTGAAGCCTCAAATGAGCTTGTAATGGACACCTGTGATGTGCAACCTAGAACTGAACTAGCTTTCTCCCTTTTGTGAGTGTGGGAAGACGTCTCTGAGATGCTATCACTTGGCTTAATACCATCATCCTCATTGTTCTCTTCTTTAGAACATCTTTTCACATTTAAGATCCAATCCACTGTTTTTTGTACAGAATCCTCAAACTCAGCACAATTGGGATTGTACCAGCTAAACTGGTCCTCTCTTCTATCTTCATCTTCCAGAAGAGGTAATATTTCCGCATTATTCTTTTTAAATTCTCCAAAGAGCTTTCCAAAGCTATATAATTCTTCCTCTTCAATTAACTCAACATTTACTTCATCTTCCTTTAGGTTTTCAATCTCCTTCCTTTTACGAGTAAACTGAGCTAGTTTGCCTTTTCTATCGCCCTTGAGCCTATTCGGTTTCTCATCCAAAGCCTTTTCCGTGGGCTTTGGCGCCCTCTTCTGGCCGTCTGTCGCAACTTCCTTTTTTCTCCAAATGGTGCACACTATTCTTGATCTCTCAATGCACATAAACTGCCCTCTTTTCCTAATAAAAAGCTACAGCTTCTCACTCTTCTTATTTATATTTGCAAAACACTTGCAAAAGTGTTAATGTGCAAGAATACTCTAGAAAATTCCTCTTAATTGCATGACGGTGGCTAACTCAATTGGAAAAAAAGACTTGGATTCACAATTGTTAGAACAATATTGCAATCCTCAAAAACTTACTGACATCCTCCTGTGCGAATCCTCCACACAAAAGACGAAATCGCTGAATCTCTTTTATTTTGAGGTCACTGAAGCGTGAAGAATTACTTCCCGATGATTCTCTTCTCTTCAGAATGGTGAAAACGTGAGCAACCGTTCTCGATGTGACAACCATTTCGTTTCACTTTTGTAACTGGTAGCCTATATTCCTTTTTTATTTCAATTTCACCCTTGGTAATGAAGTAATATTTTTCACCAGGTTGTCCATGTTTATATAGCCTGCATGAAACAACACGGTAAGAACGTACGTGGAGAAGTATTTAAGATGTGCTTTTAGTATAGTAGTATACTGTGTTATGTACTGTATAGCATGTCATACAATATAATTGGATACATGCAAGGTTGTTACATCGCTTAGTGTTGTAACAACATTCATTAGCTTATTTATTAACATGTTTGATTTATCTTTTGCTTCCTGTATTAACATGTTTGATTTGTGTTTTCTTTATGTAGTTTGTGTTCGTTGTTGGCGATTCCCATCTCAGATCTTTTGCTGATGGAGTTGTGAACATGCCAGAGGGTCGGCTGTCCTTTGGTTTTATGGCCACACCTGGAGGAGATGCAACAGCGTTGCGTTTGGAGATCTCCCATCTTGGTGATACACTGCATCCGGAGTACGTGGAGTGTCTGCTTGCTCCAGGGAACAACATGACCTCAAGTCTCACTATTGAGGAGGCTGCCAGGGCCTTTGGGACTTTCCTCAGTGTTGCATTGCAACACTGGCCAAACAAGGTATGTGTGAAATCATAAACACACGCAGACAAAGGCAGTAATGTCCTTCAGTAGAATGTTATGTGTTCACAAAGGGAGTAGTAATAGTCACAGAAATTAAGTAGGTTTTGTTTTAGTGCTAATAGCAATTTGTTATTTCTAGGTGTTTGTGGTGGATTTCCCCATACGACATGTACATGCAACACTGGAGTACCAGCTTCTGCTAAAGCAGGAATATCACCGAGTTGCAGCAAAGATGGGGGTGCGGTAATTCTCAACAAACAATGTTTTCCAGCCAGAGTGCATAGTACATTCTTATGCATGTTTCTCTGGGACTTAATTATTATTGTCATTACTTTTTGTTTAAGGCATCTGTGGTGTCAGGATCTGGTACACCTAAGTGATGACGAAGGTATGCCTCTCCTGTATGAAGTGTTCATTTGGAACACTTCATACAGCATCCTGCACATCCCTGTCAACCCTGTGCCATTTAGAGTGCATCCTACACTCAAACAATGCTTCCACAAAAACAAGAAGGAGCATGGTACTTCATCACTGCCACAGTGTGTTGATCGATCTAAACGCTCAGCAACATCCTATCGGCCCTTTCAAGGGATTAACTGCTCTGTGTGTAACATAAAATTGTCCATTGTTAGTGGTGTCCAATGTTTGAACAACGTTGTGTCTCTGTTTTTTTCTCTTTTTTTTGGTTTTTCTAAACCCATACGTCTGTATGTTCTTGTGTGCAGCTGTTAAAATGAAGTATGTCGACCATGACCAATGGACGCATCTGGTGCCTACTGTTCCAGGTAATTCTTGCATGCCAATGTGTCTGTGTCCTGATGTGTTACTGTTACGTTGGAGACCCGTATTTCATTTAAGTCATGTTGTTTGTGCTTGTTTCTAGATGTGAGGATGCAGGTTCAGGACCGGCGTCATTGTATACGCCAGCATGCTGCCAAAGTTGACATACAGCAAGTGCGTTTCTGTTGATGTATACACTTTGTTGAACTGTTCAATTACGTTTTCTAAAAAGTATTCCGTAAGTATTCAACGTAATTAACTCCTAACATCAACTTGTGTTTACAGCGAATTGTCAACGGGGGTAGGATGGAACGCATCTTTGACATATACGTCCTATGTTACCCTTCGGCCTACCGCCAGAACGCCAAGCCTGTCCATGACCCAGCACCTCAGTCTGTGGCTGAGAAGAAATCTCTGCACATCAAAAAGCTAAGTGCTGCTGGTTCAGGGCATGTGGGTCATAGGCCTTTGGTAGTAGTTGACAGGGTCAAAGAAGTTGTAGGACAGGAAGATGTTAGGGACAAGGTAGTAAGGAGGAGAAAGATGGGAAACATACACACCAGTGTTAGACAGAACAGAAGCAGGAGTTGCCTACTGAGAGAGCACTGAAACAGGAGTTGGCTAGTCAAATAGTACAGAAACAGAAGTTTGGTAGGGAAGAAGGAAGTGTTGTTGGTCAGGGGCAAGGGGGTCACATGCCTTCAGAAGTAGGCAAAGGGCTTCAGGATACACAACACATACACGGGGTATATAGCTGGGTGATGGTAACTAATTTCTTTGTTCCCTTCCAGCCCACTTTTGAATGTCCCAATAAGTTTAGTATTGCAGAAGTGCATGATGACAACACATTGCCAATAGTTTGTGAGCCAAATGGGGTGAAATCATTGGCAAGTAAGACACCAAATACACAGGACAACAAAGGGGGGATGCCTTCTGTGCATGACACAAGTGGGGGAGATTCAGGCCATAACAAGACAGTGTGCTTATAGACACTGATATTGATATTGAAAACGAACAAAAGGAAATAAACAGCAGACTAGCTGCAGTACTTGCCATAAGAAAGGGCAAGAACCACAAAAGAGGAGGTATAGGTGAAGGCAACTCAATATTTCAGCATAGCATAGCAGAGCAGCATGGTATCCAACTTAGAAGTGGCAATCCAAACAAGGCCAATAGTAATTGCTTGTATGAATCCATTATTGATAACATAAATGCAAGAGAATGTTTTGCAGAACATTTGACAGAAAGGCCTGAGCACTATAGAAAGGTCTGGAATACTGTAGGTGAACAGAAAATTAAGGCATCTCCATACTATCCAAACGTATATACAGAACAGCAGTGGAGAGAAGAATGGCAAATTTAGCAAACAACTAACCAATATGAACTTGACTATTTTGGTGATATGGCTATCCTTAGTTGTGCTCATACTACTAAGAAAGATATCCTTGTTTTCAACACACCTTGGAAAACAACGACTGCTCAACCTCATAGTCCAATATATGTAATATCTGCAGATGCAATAGATCCAGCAAATGCAAGAGATACTCATGTTCCATTGGTGTTGGCATACAATGGCCATCGTTTTGAAAGCCATCCTGTTTCTAATGTTGATGTTGACAAAACAATTGTTTTGGTGGATGCATACAAGACTGGCACGTATAAGACTCCTAGGTCTTTAGCACAAATGTTTGAGCTCATTGGAAATTATTTACACAACACGGAAAGTATGCAACAGCTGTCAAAAGCCATTTCAAAGGCTGCTGGTACATTTGCGCAGGTCAAAACAATGTCAATTACATTACAACATGCAATCTTTGTATCAAGAAGTAATTGTGAAACACGCAGACCAAAAACCTGTATGGCAAGCTGCCAAATGTCAAAAAATGCAAAAACATAAGCAAACTGAGGTAATCGTAGGCCTGAACCATGTTGAACAACAACCTCTACCATGTCAGAAAGAGAAAGAGTCCACTCCAATTGAAGCCAGTGCAATACACATGAAAGTTACAAGGAAAAGACAGTTGCAGGGTAATTCTGTAGATGCCATACTAAAAAATGTTTCACCATGTAATGTAAATAAAAACACAGAAAGAGATTGTCCCAGAACAAATGAAACAATATGTAAGCAGGCCAAAGAAAACCAGAAAAGAACAGATCTTGCAGCTATCACCAGTAATCTCCAGATTCAAAATATAGGTCCTAAATCCCACAATTTACATGAAGCCAATAATATCAGTGATACCCTAACAATAACTTCCCTAGATATATGCAAGGGCTGTCAAAAGCCATTTCAAAGGCTGATAGTACATTTGAGCAGATCAAAACAATGTCAATTACATTACGACATGAAATCTAAGAGCAATCCAACAATGCCTAATCCAAGTGCAGATGAAGTTGTTTTTGTCAATGAAATGGAAAGCCCATATCTCACATTCTCTCCTTTCACTATGGAGCAAAAAAAAACACTTTGTTTAAAAATTAACATCATCCGCAACTCACCTGAATATGTTGATACACAAGAACCAGTTCCAATGAATGTCCCAATGAAAGATCATTGTGAGACAAAGGCTATTGTAGGTGATGGTAACTGCTTTTTCAGAGCTATGTCATTTTACATTAGTGGAAGTGAAGGTCATCACAGAAAAATCTGACTAGCTGTGGTTAAACATATGGAAACAAATGCATCACAGTATGCTCCTATTCTCAGAGATAGATATTTTTCTGTTGAAAACTATGTGAAAGCATCACGCATGAAATATGTTCAAACTTGGGCAACTGAGGTATAAATACAAGCAGCTGCAGATCTCTTTGGAGTTGATGTTTTAACATACAGTCGCAACAAGTGGTTCAAGTATTCCACAGCAAATGGAAAGACAATTAACACAGCTATATACCTAAAACACTGCAACGCATCTCATTACGAAGTAGTTACATGCGTTAAGCAACACAATTCTGACCTATGCACTAAACTCTGCAACAAATCCAATGAATGCCCTCAGTCACATCATAGAAGGAGTTCTTCAAGTCGATGTGAGCTTCACAGAAAAAACAAACAATATAAAATAAACAAACAATTCCGAAATGCAAAAAATAAAAGAGGAATTAAAAGATACAATGAAGATGAAAACTACAAGAAAACTGTCAAAGAAGGCAGCATAAACAAACACGGCACTGCTGCCCAACACCGGACAAATGTGAAACAATACAGTGCACACAGATATGCCACTGATAAACAACACCGTGCAAATAAGAAAAAGTGCAGCATAGAAAAATATGCCACTGATAAACAACACCGTGCAAGTACAAAACAATACAGCATAGACAAATATGCCACTGATCAACAACACCGTGCAAGTACAAAACAATACAGCATAGACAAATATGCCACTGATCAACAACACAAGGAAAATCTAAAAGAGTACAATATTACCAGAAGGATTGAATCAAAGAAACAAAGACAACAAATGGACTACATTGTTCAGGAATTCAAAGACAAGGTTAGGACTGGTCCCCAATATGTGTGCTCTGTACGCCATCGACAATTGTTTAAACATCAAGTCATACAATATAAAAAAGGCCACATATGGAAAAAGAGGGAATGCTGTAGCTTCATTAGCCAGTAAATGCATTACTGAAATGTACCTTCACAAATGCGAAAGCACCTCTGTAAAACACTGTACATCCTAATAGTACACTGTGGATTTGTTACACGTCACAGAAAACTTCTTCATGGCAGAATGCCTCCGGAAAGTGTTGCAAATAATTTGGTTTTGGATCCCATTCCACCACAGCTGAAGAAATTCGTTGGAACAACATTTGATTGCAATAAACATTCCTTTTATGAAGATGCTTGCTTTACCAAAAGGGGGACAAAGTGGTGTTCATGGACCTGTCACGTGTGTACCATCTAATGTCCCTCAGATTGCAAGTAGGCCTATACTTCCAAGACCAGAGCATGATGATTTAATGATCCGTGTGAAATTAAAAAGAAAGTTAACATACAAAGGCCACTATGAATATCAATATGTAAACACTTCTGCTATTCATAAAGCTTTCTTGTATTTGAAACAACATAACCCATGGTATAAAGATATTACCTTCAACAACGAATGGATTAATCCACTGAATAAAATTGAACAACCCAATGAAAATGATGACATAAATCAGCACACATGTGAAGCTATGTCTTTTGACAATGAAACCTGTGTTCAGGTTAATCCAGAAAACGCTAATGATGAACAATCCACTGAAACAAAACCAGATGATGAAGACATTGATGAATCAATACTAGAGCCTGACCGATCTATCGGTTTGGCCGATATATCGGCCATTATTTGACTTTTTTGACAACGTCGGGATCGGCAGTTATGCCGCCGATGTGCCCCGATTTTTTAATAAGTATATTAAACAAAAAAACAATGATTATTTATCTGTACTTTTCTGTTCGAACGTTGTAATTGTTATTTACTAGAATTATCCAGTAGAGAGAGCTCTAATACAAGTGTGAACTGCAGCAGCTGATGCGCTACTTCTCTAATAAGACGTTTGTCACTCGTGCCTCATCTAATATTCTCCACTGCAAGACTTGTCTGCACAGATTCGATTGCCGCAATAAAGGTATGTATATTTAGTGAAAATATTTAATTAAATGAGTTTGTACGACCACTATGTTTATCAATCCTCATTCTCAAGCGAGCAAGCTAGCTAAAATATTTGGTTCACTTTAGGAAGCTACCTGGCTAGCAAGCCTTTATGAAGTGGCAGTGAGCACATAAACAGCGTAGGATCTACATTTCCAGAGGACATCGCTGTATTCTCAAATAAATAACCAGCCAAAATAAAATGGTGATTGAATGTATCACACATCTGTTTTTTTATCTGAGGTAATGATATTAGCTACTATATGATGCTGTGTAAATAGCCAACACGTGATTGCAAGCGAGTGTGTCATCTAGTCACGCGTCATCGTAGCAAGCTAACCAGACAGTAAAAACGCAGATAAAACACTTCTAACATGGATCATTTTAAGCCATGTTATCTAGCTTTGTCGTGATAAAATGAGAGGATTGTTGTTGGAGAAGTGAATCAACCAACAGTTAGCACGGGTAACCTGCACGAAAGCGCATTGCAGTTTTTTTCACGTATTTCATCCAGTCAATTTAATTTCATCTAACGTTACACTTGATTCACTCTTTAGCTCCGCTAGATAATGTCTTACTCTTTGAGATCATGTAGTAGAAATAAAATAAGAAAATATAATTCATTTAACTTACTGAGAATATATAATAAGAAATAATGAGGCTGTGTCAATAGCTAATGCGTTATTGCGAGCGAGTGTGTCATCTAGTCACACGTCAGAGCGCATTGTAGTTATTTTCACCACCAAATTCTTATGGACAGGGAAGCTCGCTAGATAGTCTTACTCTTTGAGATCATGTAGTAGGAATAAACTAAGAAAATTAATTAATGTACTGAGAATAGATACTAAGAAATAATAATAACAAATTAATAACAACAACAACAATAATAATAATACTCATAAAATACGTTTGAAACTGGAAAACGGATTTTTTTTTAATACATTTTTTATAGATGGCTGGAAAAGAAAGGAGTAAAAGCAAGTTGTGGAGTTATTTTGATTTCACACACTTAAAGATGGTGTTCATATATATATTTTATTTAATATCATCTTTTACTTTTTTATCTAAAAAGTTCTTTGTGTGTTTATTTTTATTTTTATTTGTTTGCTTATAAGTTCTTAAATATAGAAACTTTAATAAAATATAAGTTTTTCAAATTGATTTGAAAATGTTGCACTTTTTGACAAAATATCGGTCAAAACATCGGTAATCGGTGGGCTAGGACTCTCCAAAATCGGGAGCAGCATCGGACCCAAAAATCTGGAATCGGTCGGGCTCTAATCAATACATGATACACAGCAATATGGAATGTTCAATGATACATGTTTACAACCTGTTGATATTGTCCAAGAGGTGATGGATCAGCACTTTGATGGAATTTTTTCTCTGGCCCCAGCACAAGACAACAATCCAGTCAGATGATTAACCAATGAAGGCAATGAATCAAAATGCTTTCCTGTTCTTTTCCTCAAAGGAACCGGTACTTTTAATGATATTAGGGAACAAAAGTTGACCTTGTGTACATATTTCAATAACCGGATACTCAATGCAGATGGAAGATTTTCAAAGAACCTGGACTACATTTTTTATGCACAATATTTATCTGAGATTAACCAAGTGGTCTCAAATGTATCTATTGCACTAAGAAAAGGATACGACTCTGGAAGAAAAATTACATCAGACATGCTAATGAACAAAGATTCACTTCAAAGAATTCTCAATTTTGATGAGGGATACAAATTCATGAAACCTATCAGAAGCACACCTGCTTTCTGGCGAAGTGTTCAGAAAGATCTTTTTGCAATGGTCAGACAACTTGGAATCCCCACATGGTTTTGTTCATTTTCTTCAGCTGACATGCGAGACATTGGAAATTTTCTTCCGGCTAGAAGGCAAACATATAAATGCTGATGATCTGGACTGGTCAGAGAGAAGAATCCCGTAACAGCTGCTAGAATGTTTGATTATCGCTTTCATTGTTTCCTTAAAGATGTCATCATGTCACCAACTCAACCAATTGGAAAAATTGTTGACTACTTCTACAGAGTGGAATTTCAACAACAAGGTTCACCGCATACTCATTGTCTATTCTGGGTTGAAAATGCACCTCAAGTTGATAAAGCTGATGATGCAGATGTTGTAGCATTTATTGATCAATATGTGTCACACGTGAAATGCCACCTCTTGATGATAAGTAAATGCACGACATTGTCTCTACTGTGCAACAACACAGCAAAAGGCATTCAAAGAGCTGCAGAAAAAACAAAACTGTCTGTCGCTTTAACTTCCCACGGCCACCATCAAAAAACACTTTCATCACAAGGAATAAAATTTCTGAAGAACAAATGCACCACAATAGTGAGCCTAACCAAAAAGAACCACAACAACAAATCAATCATCCAAGGCTTTCAATGGAACTTGCAGGACAGATTATGGAGAGAGTATGGCAAGTTGTGATGAATGCTTTTGACTCTGCAGATACTCTCTTTGCATCTATTGGTATATCCCAGGAGCTGTTTGAAGCTGCATACATACGCATGACAAAAAAAAACAATGTTGTTTTACAGAGAAAACCATCCGATGTTTGGGTAAATCAGTATAACACACACCTTCTCAGACGCTAGAATGCAAATATAGATATTCAGTATGTTGTTGCATTGTGTATATAATATCTTATATATCTAAGCAAGAGAGAGAAATGGGATTATTGCTACAACGAGCACAAAAAGAGGCCTCAAATAATATTGATGCCAAACTAGCCTTACAGAAACTTGGCAGTGTTCATCTTCATAACCGAGAAGTATCTGCACAAGAGAACATATACCGATGAACAAATATGAGACTCAAAGAGGGATCAAGAAAGGTTCAGTTTATTCCAACTGGTGAACATTCTATCAAAATGAGTCTTCCACTTCATCCTCTTCAGAAAAGACTTGAATGTATTAACACTGAAAAAGACAGCATATGGATGAACAGCATCACAGACAAATACAAAGGAAGACCAAAAACAGAAGCATTTCCCGAAATGTGTTTGGCAACCTTTGCATCACAGTACAGAATTCTGTCCAAATCAGACAAGTCATCACCTAACACCATAAAACTGGATAAGGATAAGGATTTGTAATGAAGAGGACACGCACAGATGCTGCTGTTGTGCGTTATGCACGCTTCTCACGCACAAAAAATCCAGAGAAATATTACCACAGTATTCTACAGCTATTCCTTCCTCATTACAACGACTATGAGTTGAAACCACCAAACTTCAACACCTTTGAAGAATTCTGTCACACAGGCTTTGTCAAAATCATGACCACTAAACTTAAGGCTGTGAAATTTCTGGTTGACACAAACCAGAAACTGTTTGAAAAAGAAGCTGATGGAATTGACAAGGCTCAAGAACATTTAAACAGAGATGGACCACCAGAAGATGCATGGGCGCTAATTTGCCCAGAATCAGAATTACAGCGTCTACAGTGTCTGGAAGCAATGACCAATCATGTAACAAACACAGGAAACTGATGAAATCCTTCCCGATCTGCAGCCAGATGAAAGCAACACTTTCACTATCGAACCTAGGTTCTGTGGGTTGCAAAAGGATACTGCAATGTGTCTCCTACGGTCACTAAATGAAAAACAGCTGCAATTATTTTACAAGATTCGGCAGTGGTGTTTACAAAAACTCAACAACGAAAACCCAGATCCATTTTATGTATTTATCACTGGAGGAGCTGGCACAGACAAGTCCTGATAAAAGCAATCAATTATGAAGCATCTCGTATCTTGTCACAGCTATCAGAAAACCCCGATGACACACGTGTTACTCACTGCTCCAACTGGTGTTGCTGTTTACAACATTGATGCTGCTACAATACACAATTGTTTTTCAATTGGAATAGATATCTCATTACCATATCAACCACTTGCAGAAGAAAAAAATAATACTTTGAGAGCCAAACTCAACAAGCTCCAAATACTGATTATTAATGAAATTTCAATGGTTGATCATAAACTTCTTACATATATCCACGGACGGTTAAGACAGATCAATCAAACAGGTGACTATTCCTCTTTTGGTAAAGTGTCTATCATTGCAGTAGGAGACCTATATCAATTGCCACCAGTCAAAGGAAAACCCTTGTATACACAACCAAGTGCTGTTAACTTATGGCAAAATCATTTTGCTGTAACAGAACTCACAGAAATACTCAGACAGAAAGACGCACACTTTGCACAGTTGCTAAATCGCTTAAGAAGACACAAGAAAAAGCAACCACTGCAACAACAAGATATCAACATGCTGAAAAGTCTTGAGACAGGAGAAGGAGAATTCAGTGAAGATCTTCACATTTATGCAACAAACCAACAAGTTGACACTCATAATTTTCAAATGTTGGACAAAATGTGCCCTCATACCACTTCCATTGAAGCTCAAGATTTTGACAGGGATGCTAAAACCGGTCGCTTGAAAAGAAAAATGACACACCATCTCAAAGTTTACAATACTTGTTTGGTAAATACACTGCATCTTGGCATACATGCACGTGTCATGTTACTGAAAAACATTGATGTTTCAGATGGACTTGCAAATGGAGTATTTGATGTATAACATGTCTGATTTTGCTTTTGGAATAGCGTTTTGTCGGTCAGCATAACCAAAAATTTTTGCCAGTGTCTAAATAAATAATACGGTAGGCTATTCTGCGAGCAGCACGCAAGTCGCGAGTTGATATTTCGTCTTTTGTTTCGTTTTTTCTCAATGTCCTATATATTATTTGAAATATGTATTGTTATTCTATCTGTCTCTCACATTTTAGTTGGGGCGTGGAAGCTTGCTCCACTAAAATGTCTGAAAAAAATGTCGGGGAAGCAATGGAAGACAGTGCCACCCAGAGTGCATGCTAGGCTACCAAAAGTTTAGAGAAATATCTAAACCATTTTATTGATAGGTTCTGAGTTTCTGTGCAAACGCCTGAAAACACGCTGGTATAATGAAACAATGACGGTAGCCTAATACATATATAGTCCGCTTCGTTCCGTTGCTACCATAACATAACGACCTACAGCTGCAGTTTCTCGCTGCAATTACTAATATTGAATATAAACAAAAGACGCAATTCATACTGTAGTCTGCCAATGTCTAAATAAATAATACGGTCCATTTGAAGACAATATCGGGTGAGTTCGTTTAGTCTTTAAATCCGTCATTATGCTGAGAGAAATCATATTCTCAATTTAATCTCTAAATTGACTGTAAGCTTAGGGTTGTAACTAGGTAGTTGTTTCGTAGGTGACTTAGTCTTAACTCGTCTTAACTATTGCTTGTATTTTTGCATAGACTGCGTTGTTGCTGTTCTTGTTTGTGTTAGTGTTAATCAGTTTAACCTACAGGGTCCGAGTTGAACTATGCGGTTGTTCCATGCACTTGGAACGGTACTTCTCTCTAGGTTTTCGACACACTTGTTCCTGATTATGATTATACACTTTGTTGTACGTCGCTCTGGATAACAGCGTCTGCCAAATGCTTGTAATGTAATGTAATATTCCGTAACAACAAGATAAACCGGACATTAGCCCTAAAATATGCCAATACAGCAGTGAAAACGCTGCTCACTGAATAACGAAATAAACGAGACAAAGTTTTTTTTTAAATTATACCATGTAATTCTACATTCAATATCTGGGACTAAACATTGAATAAATATACAATCTTACCACTGGTTTTACGCGTAGAGATGTCCCTTTTGCGAATGAGTGGTCATATATTGTCTTGGACAATCCGTTTGAAATATAGGCTACGCGCATTTGTGACGCTTGGGCTATCTTCAAAAATAGATGTGCGTAATACCACACCTGTTGCTTACGGCTTTGTCGCCCTTTTTAGTGCAATTTGGCTTGATTGACAATTCATTTATTCAGTAGGTGAGAGTATAAGCTTTCTAACGATGTATAACATGTCTGATTTTGCTTTTGGAATAGCGTTTTATAGGTCAGCGTAACCGAAAATTTTCTTATATGCCAGTGTCTACATAAATAAAACGGTAGGCTGCTCTGCGCGTAGGTCACGAGTTGATATTTTGTCTTTTTTTTCGTTTTTTCTCAATGTCGTATTTATTATTTGAAATGTGTATTTATGTGTTATTATTCTATCTGTCTCTGAGGCGCTCTGAAATGTGCATTCTCTGCTAAGCTGAGCAATGGATTGGAATATGTGCCTGATGTACTGTTGCACGGTATACTGAAACTTCAGCACTTTTTCGGTACTTAAAAAAAATAGATAAAAAGAAACGGTTCACTTTTGGAATTGTCCGACTTTCGGTAGTTTTGTGTCAAATGTAAAAGCCAGGGAACTGTGTCTCCCGCATTACTGATTGAGAGGATGAAAAGTGTAATTTGTCAGAATCTTCGCTAGATGGCAGTAGCAACTAAGGTTGGCAAGTGAGGTGACCTGCGCTTGTGCATTCTTCGTGGTTGATACAGCGCAAGCTTAGACTCAGTTCACTTCAGTAGCAATAGCTGTTCTAATTTGTAAATATTTTATTATAGGAAGATGCTGTATTGTTATTAAAATATGCTGTTTTTAGATCTATTTTAAGGTGAAAGACCTGTTTAAAGATAATTTACTTTACCACTGTTTAATTTTTTAAATATATTTAATATAGTTTTCTATGGTTTAGTGTTGTAACACTATAGGCCTATGCTTATTGATATGTTGAACAGGCTTCAACTTAAAGGTTATTAATGAACCAGGTTTTTAATAACCGTGAATTCGAAAATGAGGTCAACCCTTGTGGACATTACGTTTCTGATCTATTAAGGCAATTTCAGTATCGTTAGGTACCGAGTATTGAATCAGCATGGTTTAAGTTTCAAGTATCATTTCAGTATTGAGTATAGTGATACTAAACCTGGTATCAGTATCAAAGTCAAAATTTTGGTATCGTGACAACACTAGTGTGACGCCTTTTTTAGTTGCGGCATAGAAACGCTGTAGCTGTACATACACGCCGGGCCATCTAAGTGTTACGACATAGAAAAGGCCTTTACAGGAAGCGGCCAAGACACATCCATGGTGAAACAATTAAGTCATCAGACAGCATGTCTTAGCACAAATTTGGACAAAGCCATTTCAAAATTGCTCCATAGGGGGCGCATTGTGCCAATGCTTGGACCCCTCCCAACGCCGCTTGCGGCTTTAATTATTATTATTATTAGGGGTCCAAGCAGCGAAGCTGGTGGAACCCTATTGTATCTGTTCGGATTATTATTAGTGTGGTTGCCTTAGGCAATCATTAGTGTGGTTGCCTTAGGCAATCACACTATTATTATCGCACATATTATTTATTAGTGTGGTTGCCTTAGGCAAACACACTATTATTATTGCACATATTATTAGTGTGGTTGCCTTAGGCAAACACACTATTATTATTGCACATATTATTTATTAGTGTGGTTGCCTTAGGCAAACACACTATTATTATTGCACATATTATTAGTGTGGTTGCCTTAGGCAAGCACACTACTATTATTGCACATATTCTTTATTATTATTAGTGTGGTTGCCTTAGGCAAGCACACTACTATTATTGCACATATTATTAGTGTGGTTGCCTTAGGCAAGCACACTACTATTATTGCACATATTATTATTAGTGTGGTTGCCTTAGGGCAACTACACTATTATTATTGCACATATTATTATTATTAGTGTGGTTGATTTAGGGCAACTACACTATTATTATTGCACATATTATTAGTGTGGTTGCCTTAGGGCAACTACACTATTATTATTGCACATATTATTAGTGTGGTTGCCTTAGGGCAACTACACTATTATTATTGCACATATTATTTATTTATTATTAGTGTGGTTGCCTTAGGGCAACTAAACTATTATTATTGCACATATTATTTATTAGTGTGGTTGCCTTAGGGCAACTACACTATTATTATTAGTGTGGTTGCCTTAGGGCAACTACACTATTATTATTGCACATATTTATTAGTGTGGTTGCCTTAGGGCAACTACACTATTATTATTGCACATATTATTAGTGTGGTTGCCTCAGGCAACTACACTATTATTATCGCACATATTTATTAGCGTGGTTGCCTTAGGGCAACTACACTATTATTATTGCACATATTATTTATTTATTATTATTATTATTATTATTATTCCACCCATTTTTTGGACCGCTACTCCTCCCAGAGTTTTCACACCACATACACGTGCCATATGTCAAAATGACCGGCTTCTTTTGGAATCGTGTGCTATTACTTTGTGGAAAGTTTCGCTGCACGGTTTTTGAGAAATATTAATTTTTATGCCCAATTTTTCCCCATAGAGATGAATGGAGAAGGTGACGTCATTCATATGCGAACGGTGAAGTTACAGCATTGGTCGGCTTTGCACACGTGATGCGGTCAGCTCTACGGTCTCAGCAGGCAGGATAGGAAATAGCTGATTGCGGAAGTGAAAGAACGATATTCAAAATGAAAAATTACAAATGAAAACGCTGTCAGCTAGGTATATCAACAAACATATGGCTTAGGCATAACCAGAAGTCCTCAATAATAATAGTATTTCACGAGACATTACGCTAATTCGTTGACGACGTTTCGTCACATGCAGCGTCTTAGAATGCTAGTGCTAACAAACAGTGAACGGCTTTAATGCGATAATGAGAGCACTTTCGGTTGACCTAAAAAAACGATATAAAAAAACCAACAATATACGTGCTGTTATACCTGGTTAGAAAGCTTATGCTCTCAGCTACTGAATAAACGAATTTTCAAACAAGCCAGACTTTGCGTATTTGCATGCTAGTGCTAACAAAGAGCGAATACGTTCTATGACATGATGACATAGCTTTCGGTTGACCTAAAAAAACGATATTAAAAAAACAAAAATAGACGTGCTGTTATACCTGGTTAGAAAGCTTATGCTCTCAGCTACTGAATAAACGAATTCTCAAACAAGCCAGACTGTACTGAAAACTGGAACAACGCCGTCAACAGCACGTGTGCAGCAGCTTCAGGTCCGGTCTAACTCCAGAAATTTGGGTCGGCTAACACGTAGTAGGCTATCCTGTGTCTATGAGTTCGTATCTAAGGTAACAGATTAAACTCTGAATTGCAGCACAGTTAAATGTTTTTATTTGAATGGTAAAAATGAGCTGAACTTAACGTAAAACCATAAATCAATCACATTAATCTCCCTAGCCCTGTCTTGCTTTTTAAAATGGAGCGGTTGTGCAGTGCAGATATAACGTTTTTCCAAGACCCTCTGAAGTGGCCAGCTATCTTTATGATTCGCCGTCACTCGTCACAGCATACCGTGAGTAAATCGCTGATCTCAAGTATTGATGAAGGGTTAATTTAGCTCTGAATATGTGTGTTGCAAATGAACTCGTTGCCGTGATGTTATAGCATGTATAGCATACTCTGTCTCTGCTTATACTACAGAAACTGTTCACTCCGTTGAGCACAAAGTTGACTGCGATGGCGGCAACCACACTTCACAATTTCTGCAGGAATTGTCTAGTTAGTGTGGTTGCCTTAGGGCAACTACACTATTATTATTGCACATATTATTATTATTCTTTATTATTTATTCCGCCCATTTTTTGGACCGCTACTCCTCCCAGAGTTTTCGCACCACATACACGTGCAATATGTCAAATCGAGCGGCTTGAACGGGAATGGTGTGCTATTACTTTGTGGAAAGATTGGTTGCACGGTTTTTGAAAAATTTGAATTTTTGTGGGCAATTTTTCCCATAGAGAATGAATGGCGGAATGTTCACCTTTGTGATGTCACAATGCTCTGTCTTCTCACCCTTGTGATGTCACAATGCCCTGTCTTCTGGCAGCAGTACTCTGGTCTCTCTCTAGATTTGAACATTCGGCCATTCATCTCTATGGGGAAAAATTGCCCACAAATTGTGCAATGCCTCATTGGGCATGGTAGAGAGTCCTTTGTCCATTGGTGGAGATCAGCCTCGCCCCCCTTCCTGATTGGCCGATGTTTGATATTTCATAACTTTTGAACCGTTTGTCATAGAGAACTATGGGTCGCGTCATTGGACTCAGTAAAGACCTAGCAACCGCCTAGAACTCCATAGCAACCCCCTAGCAACATCCTAGCAACCGGCTCTAACTGCATAGCAACGACCTAGCAACACCATAACAACCAGCTAGAAAACCCTAGCAACCATCTAGAATTCCATAGCAACCACCTGGAACACCATAACAAATGCCTAGCAACACCCTAGCAACCGGCTATAACTCCATAGCAACCACCTAGAACTTCATAGCAACCACCTATCAAAACCCTAGCAACCACCAGGAACACCATAGCAACCACCTAGAAACACCCTAGCAACAACCTGGAACACCATAACAACTGCCTAGCAACAGCCTAGCAACTGCCTAGAATTCCATAGCAACCACCTGGAACACCATAGCAAATGCCTAGCAACACCCTAGCAACCGGCTATAACTCCATAGCAACCAACTAGCAACACCATAGAAACCACTTAGAATACCCTAGAAACCCCCTAGCAACACCCTAGCAACCACCTATAACTCCATAGCAACCACCTAGCAACATCCTAGCAACCACCTAGAATACCCTAGCAACACCCTAGCAACCGCCTATAACTCCATAGCAACCGCCTAGCAACACCCTAGCAACCACCTAGAACTCCAAAGCAACCACCTAGCAACACCCTAGCAACCGCCTAGAAATCCATAGCAACCACCTAGCAACACCCTAGCAACCACCTAGAACTCCATAGCAACCACCTAGCAACACCCTAGCAACGGCCTAGAACTCCAAAGCAACCACCTAGCAACACCATAGCAACCACCTAGAACTCCATAGCAACCACCTAGCAACATCCTAGCAACCACTTCGAATACCCTAGCAACACCCTAGCAACCGCCTAGAACTCCATAGCAACCACCTAGCAACACCCTAGCAATGCCCTAGAACTCCATAGCAACCACCTACCAACACCCTAGCAACCACCTGGAACACCATAGCAACCACCTAGCAACACCCTAGCAACCACCTGTAACACCATAACAACTGCCTAGCAACACTATAGAAACAACCTAGCAACATGCTAGCAAACACCTAGCAACACCCTAGCAACACCCTAGCAACCGCCTATAACTCCATAGCAACCACCTAGCAACATCTTAGCAGCCACCTAGAATACCCTTGCGACCACCTAAAATTCTATGAAACCACTTAGAACTCCATAGAACCACCTAGCAACACCCTAGCAACTGCCTCAGACATCATAGCAACTACCTACCACTGTTCACTCCGTTCAGCACAAAGTCGACTTTGCCTTGGCGGCAACCACACTTCACAATTTCTGCAGGAATTGTCTAGTTAGTGTGGTTGCCTTAGGGCAACTACACTATTATTATCGCACATATTTATTATTATTATTATTCCACCCATTTTTTGGACCGCTACTCCTCCCAGAGTTTTCACACCACATACACGTGCCATATGTCAAAATGACCGGCTTCTTTGGGAATCGTGTGCTATTACTTTGTGGAAAGTTTCGCTGTACGGTTTTTGAGAAATATTAATTTTTATGCCCAATTTTTCCCCATAGAGATGAATGGAGAAGGTGACGTCATTCATATGCGAACGGTGAAGTTACAGCATTGGTCGGCTTTGCGCACGTGATGCGGTCAGATCTGTGGTCTCAGCGGGCAGGATAGGAAATAGCTGATTTCGGAAGTGAAGGGTAAAACGGTATTACAACTGAAAAATTACAAATGAAAACGCTGTCAGCTAGGTATATCAACAAACATATGGGTTAGGCATACCCAGAAGTCCTCAATAATAATAGTATTTCACGAGACATTACGCAAATTCGTTGACGACGTTTCGTCACATGCAGCGTCTTAGAATGCTAGTGCTAACAAACAGTGAATGGCTTTAATGAGAGCACTTTCGGTTGACCTAAAAAAACGATATTAAAAAAACCAACAATATACGTGCTGTTATACCTGGTTAGAAAGCTTATGCTCTCAGCTACTGAATAAACGAATTTTCAAACAAGCCAGACTTTGCGTATTTGCATGCTAGTGCTAACAAAGAGCGAATACGTTCTATGACATGATGACATAGCTTTCGGTTGACCTAAAAAAACGATATTAAAAAAACAAAAATAGACGTGCTGTTATACCTGGTTAGAAAGCTTATGCTCTCAGCTACTGAATAAACGAATTTTCAAACAAGCCAGACTTTGCGTATTTGCATGCTAGTGCTAACAAAGAGCGAATACGTTCTATGACATGATGACATAGCTTTCGGTTGACCTAAAAAAACGATATTAAAAAAACAAAAATAGACGTGCTGTTATACCTGGTTAGAAAGCTTATGCTCTCAGCTACTGAATAAACTAATTTTCAAACAAGCCAGACTTTGCGTATTTGCATGCTAGTGCTAACAAAGAGCGAATACGTTCTATGACATGATGACATAGCTTTCGGTTGACCTAAAAAAACGATATTAAAAAAACAAAAATAGACGTGCTGTTATACCTGGTTAGAAAGCTTATGCTCTCAGCTACTGAATAAACGAATTTTCGAACAAGCCAGACTTTACTAAAAAGTACAACAACGCCGTCAACAGCACGTGTGCAGCAGCTTCAGGTCCGGTCTAACTCCAGAAATTTCGGCTAACACGTAGTAGGCTATCCTCTGTCTATGAGTTCGTATCTAAGGTAACAGATTAAACTCTGAATTGCAGCACAGTTAAATGTTTTTATTTGAATGGTAAAAATGAGCTGAACTTAACGTAAAACCATAAGTCAATCACATTAATCTCCCTAGCCCTGTCTTGCTTTTTAAAATGGAGCGGTTGT
Organism: Anguilla anguilla; assembly: GCF_013347855.1. NCBI lineage: Eukaryota > Metazoa > Chordata > Actinopteri > Anguilliformes > Anguillidae > Anguilla > Anguilla anguilla. The sequence continues at coordinate 58,766 of NW_023312654.1, forward strand.
GCAGTGCAGATATAACGTTTTTCCAAGACCCTCTGAAGTGGCCAGCTAGCTTTATGATTCGCCGTCACTCGTCACAGCATACCGTGAGTAAATCGCTGATCTCAAGTATTGATGAAGGGTTAATTTAGCTCTGAATACGTGTGTTGCAAATGAACTCGTTGCCGTGATGTTATATCATGTATACCATACTATGTCTCTGCTCATGCTACAGAAACTGTTCGCTCCGTTCAGCACAAAGTTGACTTTGCGTTGTCGGCAACCACACATCACAATTTCTGCAGGAATTGTCTAGTTATTATTATTATTATTCCACCCATTTTTTGGACCGCTACTCCTCCCAGAGTTTTCACACCACATACACGTGCCATATGTCAAAATGACCGGCTTCTTTGGGAATCGTGTGCTATTACTTTGTGGAAAGTTTCGCTGCACGGTTTTTGAGAAATATTAATTTTTATGCCCAATTTTTCCCCATAGAGATGAATGGAGAAGGTGACGTCGTTCATATGCGAACGGTGAAGTTACAGCATTGGTCGGCTTTGCACACGTGATGCGGGCCACTGTTCGTCCTCAGCAGCAATCAGAAAGCATATAGGGCAATGCGGAAGTGACCACGATAAAAACGGTTTTCCAAATTTAAAATTACAAATGAAAACGCTGTCAGGTAGGTATATCAACAAACATATGGCTTAGGCATACCCAGAAGTCCTAAATAATAATAGTATTTAACAAGATATTACGCAAATTCGTTGACGACGTTTCGTCAGAATGCTAGTGCTAACAAAGAGTGCATGGCTTTAATGCGATAATGACAGCACTTTCGGTTGACCTAAAAAAACGATATTAAAAAAACAAAAATAGACGTGCTGTTATACCTGGTTAGAAGGCTTATGCTCTCAGCTACTGAATAAACGAATTTTCAAACAAGCCAGACTTTGCGTATTTGCATGCTAGTGCTAACAAAGAGCGAATACGTTCTATGACATGATGACATAGCTTTCGGTTGACCTAAAAAAAACGATATTAAAAAAACAAAAATAGACGTGCTGTTATACCTGGTTAGAAGGCTTATGCTCTCAGCTACTGAATAAACGAATTTTCAAACAAGCCAGACTTTGCGTATTTGCATGCTAGTGCTAACAAAGAGCGAATACGTTCTATGACATGATGACATAGCTTTCGGTTGACCTAAAAAAACGATATTAAAAAAACAAAAATAGACGTGCTGTTATACCTGGTTAGAAGGCTTATGCTCTCAGCTACTGAATAAACGAATTTTCAAACAAGCCAGACTTTGCGTATTTGCATGCTAGTGCTAACAAAGAGCGAATACGTTCTATGACATGATGACATAGCTTTCGGTTGACCTAAAAAAACGATATTAAAAAAACAAAAATAGACGTGCTGTTATACCTGGTTAGAAAGCTTATGCTCTCAGCTACTGAATAAACGAATTTTCAAACAAGCCAGACTGTGCGTATTTGCATGCTAGTGCTAACAAAGAGCGAATACGTTCTATGACATGATGACATAGCTTTCGGTTGACCTAAAAAAACGATATTAAAAAAACAAAAATAGACGTGCTGTTATACCTGGTTAGAAAGCTTATGCTCTCAGCTACTGAATAAACGAATTTTCAAACAAGCCAGACTGTGCGTATTTGCATGCTAGTGCTAACAAAGAGCGAATACGTTCTATGACATGATGACATAGCTTTCGGTTGACCTAAAAAAACGATATTAAAAAACCAAAAATAGACGTGCTGTTATACCTGGTTAGAAGGCTTATGCTCTCAGCTACTGAATAAACGAATTTTCAAACAAGCCAGACTTTGCGTATTTGCATGCTAGTGCTAACAAAGAGCGAATACGTTCTATGACATGATGACATAGCTTTCGGTTGACCTAAAAAAAACGATATTAAAAAAACAAAAATAGACGTGCTGTTATACCTGGTTAGAAGGCTTATGCTCTCAGCTACTGAATAAACGAATTTTCAAACAAGCCAGACTTTGCGTATTTGCATGCTAGTGCTAACAAAGAGCGAATACGTTCTATGACATGATGACATAGCTTTCGGTTGACCTAAAAAAACGATATTAAAAAAACAAAAATAGACGTGCTGTTATACCTGGTTAGAAGGCTTATGCTCTCAGCTACTGAATAAACGAATTTTCAAACAAGCCAGACTTTGCGTATTTGCATGCTAGTGCTAACAAAGAGCGAATACGTTCTATGACATGATGACATAGCTTTCGGTTGACCTAAAAAAACGATATTAAAAAAACAAAAATAGACGTGCTGTTATACCTGGTTAGAAAGCTTATGCTCTCAGCTACTGAATAAACGAATTTTCAAACAAGCCAGACTTTACTAAAAAGTGCAACAACGCCGTCAACAAAACGTGTGCAGCAGCTTCAGGTCCGGTCTTACTCCAGAAGAAGACGTCAGCTTGTAATACCACACATACTGCATTGAGTGTTCTGTAACTTTGTAGTACAAACTGCCTTTATCTACACTTCATCGATCCAACAGGTGATAGAATAAGCTTTCTAACTATGTATAATATGTCACATTTTACTTTTGTAGTACCGTTTTATATTCCAGCGAGTTGGAAACTTTGGTCTCTTTATAACTGCATTGAGGCTAACAGGTAATAGACTATCCTCTGTCTATGAGTTGGTATCTAAGGTAACAGATTAAACTCTGAATTGCAGCCCAGTTAAATGTTTTTAGTTGAATGGTAAAAATGAGCTGAACTTAATGTAAAACCATCAATCAATCAAATTAATCTCCCTAGACCTGACTTGCTTTTTAAAATGGAGCGGTTGTGCAGTGCAGATATAACGTTTTTCCAAGACCCTCTGAAGTGGCCAGCTAGCTTTATGATTCGCCGTCACTCGTCAGCATACCGTGAGTAAATCGCTGATCTCAAGTATTGATGAAGGGTTAATTTAGCTCTGAATATGTGTGTTGCAAATAAACTGGTTGCCGTGATGTTACAGCATGTATAGCATACTCTGTCTCTGCTTATACTACAGAAACTGTTCGCTCCGTTGAGCACAAAGTCGACTTTGCGTTGGCGGCAACCACACTTCACAATTTCTGCAGGAATTGTCTAGTTATTATTATTATTATTTATTTATTCCACCCATTTTTTGGACCGCTACTCCTCCCAGAGTTTTCGCACCACATACACGTGCAATATGTCAAATCGAGCGGCCTGATCGGGAATGGTGTGCTATTACTTTTTGGAAAGTTTGGGTGGACGGTTTTTGAAAAATTTGAATTTTTGTGGGCAATTTTTCCCATAGAGAATGAATGGCGGAATGTTCACCTTTGTGATGTCACAATGCTCTGTCTTCTCACCCTTGTGATGTCACAATGGTCTGTTTTCTAGCAGCAGTACGCTGGTCTCTCTCTAGATTTTAACATTCTGCCATTCATCTCTATGGGGAAAACTTGCACACAAATTGTACAATGCCTCATTGGACATAGTAGAGAGTCCTTTGTCCATTGGTGTAGATCAGCCTTGCCCCCCTTCCTGATTGGCCGATGTTTAATATTTCATAACTTTTGAACTGTTTGTCATAGAGAACTATGGGTCGCGTCATTGGACTCAGTAAAGACCTAGCAACGGCCTAGAACTCAATAGCAACCCCCTAGGAACAGCCTAGCAACCACCTAGAACACCCTAGCAACGGCTGAGAACTCCATAACAACCACCTAACAACACACTAGCAAACACCTGGAAAACCATAGCAAATGCCTGGCAACACCCTAGCAACCGGCTATAACGCCATAGCAACCACCTAGCAACACCATAGAAACCACCTAGAACACCATAGCAACCACCTAGCAACACCCTAGCAACCACCTGGAACACCATAGCAACCACCTAGCAACACCCTAGCAACAATCTGGAACACCATAAAAACTGCCTAGCAACACCCTAGCAACCACATGGAACACCATAGCAACCACCTAGCAACACCCTAGCAACTGCCTCAGACATCATAGCAACTACCTACCACTGTTCACTCCGTTCAGCACAAAGTCGACTTTGCGTTGGCGGCAACCACACTTGTCCATTGGTGGAGATCAGCCTCGCCCCCCTTCCTGATTGGCCGATGTTTGATATTTCATAACTTTTGAACCGTTTGTCATAGAGAACTATGGGTCGCGTCATTGGACTCAGTAAAGAGCTAGCAACCGCCTAGAACTCCATAGCAACCCCCTAGCAACATCCTAGCAACCGGCTCTAACTCCATAGCAACGACCTAGCAACCCATAACAACCAGCTAGAAAACCCTAGCAACCATCTAGAATTCCATAGCAACCACCTGGAACACCATAGCAAATGCCTAGCAACACCCTAGCAACCGCCTATAACTCCATAGCAACCACCTAGCAACATCCTAGCAACCACTTAGAATCCCCTAGCAACCACCTAGCAACACCCTAGCAACCACCTGGAACACCATAGCAACCATCTAGCAACACCCTAGCAACAATCTGGAACACCATAACAACTGCCTAGCAACACCCTAGCAACCACATGGAACACCATAGCAACCACCTAGCAACACCCTAGCAACCACCTAGAACTCCATAGCAACCACCTAGCGACACCCTAGCAACCGCCTAGAACTCCATAGCAACCACCTAGCAACACCATAGCAACTGCCTAGAACTCCATAGCAACCACCTAGCAACACCCTAGCAACCACCTAGAACTCCATAGCAACCACCTAGCAACACCCTAGCAACGGCCTAGAACTCCATAGCAACCACCTAGCAACACCATAGCAACTGCCTAGAACTCCATAGCAACCACCTAGAACTCCATAGCAACCACCTAGCAACACCATAGCAACGGCCTAGAACTCCATAGCAACCACCTAGAAACACCATAGCAACCACCTAGAACTCCATAGCAACCACCTAGCAACACCATAGCAACGGCCTAGAACTCCATAGCAACCACCTAGCCACACCCTAGCAACCACCTAGCAACACCATAGCAACCGCCTAGAACTCCATAGCAACCACCTAGCAATACCCTAGCAACCACCTGGAACACCATAGCAACCACCTAGCAACACCCTAGTAACCACTTGGAACACCATAACTGCCTAGAAACACCCTAGCAACCACTTGGAACACCATAGCAACCACCTAGCAACACCCTAGCAACCACCTAGAACTCCATAGCAACCACCTAGCAACACCCTAGCAACCACCTAGAACTCCATAGCAACCACCTAGCAACACCCTAGCAACGGCCTAGAACTCCTTAGCAACCACCTAGCAACACCATAGCAACCGCCTAAAACTCCATAGCAACCACCTAGCAACACCCTAGCAACTGCCTAGAACTCCAAAGCAACCACCTAGCAACACCCTAGCAACCACTTGGAACACCATAACAACTGCCTAGCAACACCCTAGCAACCGCCTATAACTTCATAGCAACCACCTAGAATACCCTAGCAACCCCCAAGCAACCACCTAGAACTCCATAGCAACCACCTAGCAACACCCTAGCAACCACCTGGAACGCCATAGCAACCACCTAGCAACACCCTAGCAACACCCTGGCAACCACCTAGAACTCCATAGCAACCACCTAGAACTCCATAGCAACCACCTAGCAACACCATAGCAACGGCCTAGAACTCCATAGCAACCACCTAGAAACACCCTAGCAACCACCTAGAACTCCATAGCAACCACCTAGCAACACCATAGCAACGGCCTAGAACTCCATAGCAACCACCTAGCAACACCCTAGCAACCACCTGTAACACCATAACAACTGCCTAGCAACACTATAGCAACAACCTAGCAACATGCTAGCAACCACCTAGCAACACCCTAGCAACACCCTAGCAACCGCCTTTAACTCCATAGCAACCACCTAGCAACATCCTAGCAGCCTCCTAGAATACCCTAGCAACACCCTAGCAACTGCCTATAACTCCATAGCAAATGCCTAGCAACACCCTAGCAACCGGCTATAACTCCATAGCAACCACCTAGCAACACCCTAGCAACCACCTGGAACACCATAACAACTGCCTAGCAACACCCTAGCAACCGCCTAGAACTCCATAGCAACCACCTACCAACCACTTAGCATACCCTAGCAACCACCTAGCAATGCCCTAGCAACCACCTGGAGCTCAATAGCAACCACCTGAAACTCCATAGCAACCACCTAGCACCACCCTAGCGACCGCCTAGAATTCCATGAAACCACTTAGAACTCCATAGAACCAACTAGGAACATCCTAGCAACTGCCTCAGACATCATAGCAACTACCTACCTCTGTTCACTCCGTTCAGCACAAAGTCGACTTTGCGTTGGCGGCAACCACACTTCACAATTTCTGCAGGAATTGTCTAGTTAGTGTGGTTGCCTTAGGGCAACTACACTATTATTATTGCACATATTATTATTAGTGTGGTTGCCTTAGGGCAACTACACTATTATTATTGCACATATTTATTATTATTATTATTAGTGTGGTTGCCTTAGGGCAACTACACTATTATTATTGCACATATTATTTATTTATTATTATTATTCCACCCATTTTTTGGACCGCTACTCCTCCCAGAGTTTTCACACCACATACACGTGCCATATGTCAAAATGACCGGCTTCTTTGGGAATCGTGTGCTATTACTTTGTGGAAAGTTTCGCTGCACGGTTTTTGAGAAATATTAATTTTTATGCCCAATTTTTCCCCATAGAGATGAATGGAGAAGGTGACGTCATTCATATGCGAACGGTGAAGTTACAGCATTGGTCGGCTTTGCACACGTGATGCGGTCAGCTCTACGGTCTCAGCAGCCAGGATAGGAAATAGCTGATTGCGGAAGTGAAAGAACGATATTCAAAATGAAAAATTACAAATGAAAACGCTGTCAGCTAGGTATATCAACAAACATATGGCTTAGGCATACCCAGAAGTCCTCAATAATAATAGTATTTCACGAGATATTACGCAAATTCGTTGACGACGTTTCGTCACATGCAGCGTCTTAGAATGCTAGTGCTAACAAACAGTCATGGCTTTAATGCGATAATGAGAGCACTTTCGGTTGACCTAAAAAAACGATATTAAAAAACCAAAAACAGACGTGCTGTTATACCTGGTTAGAAAGCTTATGCTCTCAGCTACCGAATAAACGAATTTTCAAACAAGCCAGACTTTGCGTATTTGCATGCTAGTGCTAACAAAGAGCGAATAAGTTCTATGACATGATGACATAGCTTTCGGTTGACCTAAAAAAACGATATTAAAAAAACAAAAATAGACGTGCTGTTATACCTGGTTAGAAAGCTTATGCTCTCAGCTACTGAATAAACGAATTTTCAAACAAGCCAGACTTTGCGTATTTGCATGCTAGTGCTAACAAAGAGCGAATACGTTCTATGACATGATGACATAGCTTTCGGTTGACCTAAAAAAACGATATTAAAAAAACAAAAATAGACGTGCTGTTATACCTGGTTAGAAAGCTTATGCTCTCAGCTACTGAATAAACGAATTTTCAAACAAGCCAGACTTTGCGTATTTGCATGCTAGTGCTAACAAAGAGCGAATACGTTCTATGACATGATGACATAGCTTTCGGTTGACCTAAAAAAACGATATTAAAAAAACAAAAATAGACGTGCTGTTATACCTGGTTAGAAAGCTTATGCTCTCAGCTACTGAATAAACGAATTTTCAAACAAGCCAGACTTTGCGTATTTGCATGCTAGTGCTAACAAAGAGCGAATACGTTCTATGACACGATGACATAGCTTTCGGTTGACCTAAAAAAACGATATTAAAAAAACAAAAATAGACGTGCTGTTATACCTGGTTAGAAACCTTATGCTCTCAGCTACTGAATAAACGAATTTTCGAACAAGCCAGACTTTACTAAAAAGTGCAACAATGCCGTCAACAAAACGTGTGCAGCAGCTTCAGGTCCGGTCTTACTCCAGAAAAAGACGTAAGCTTGTAATACCACACATACTGCATTGAGTGCTCTGTAAGTTTGTAGTACAAACTGCCTTTATCTACACTTCATCGATCCAACAGGTGATAGAATAAGCTTTCTAACTATGTATAATATGTGACATTTAACTTCTGTAATGCCGTTCTATATCCCATCGTATTCGGAAGGTTTGTCTCATTATAGATGCATTCTTTGTAACAGTGACAGCAACATTTTCTCACCCCAACGCTACAGTACACTTCTCCGCTTGTCTGTTGATGTACACCTCGTTACAACAGAAGCTAGTACTACTGGCTACCAGCCGATACTTATTCACAGAAGCTGTATTTAAAATGAATAGAATTTAATTTTGTAACACCATTTAATATCCCAGCGCACTGGCAACTTTGCTTAATGCAGCTCTAATGAGACCACTCAGCCTGTTGTAGCAGGGAAAGCAATGCTTTCTCACCCCAACGCTTTTGCTAAAGTACACCACTCCACTTGCATGTTGTTGATTCACCCCTTGCTGCTACAGAAGCTAGCTGACTACCACTGGCTACCAGCCGATACTTATTCACAGAAGCTGTATTTAAAATGAAATGCATCTATTTTTACACACATTTCTCGCCTCGTTTTCGTTCTTGGAAATTCGGCTCGGCTAACATGTAATAATCAATAAAATTCATCTCCCTAGCCCTGTCTTGCTTTTTAAAATGGTGCGGTCGCGCAGTGTAGATATAAGATTTTCTCAAGACCCTCTGAACTGGCCAGCTACCTTTATGATTCGCCGTCACTGGTCACAGCATACCGTGAGTAAATCGCTGATCTCAAGTATTGATGAAGGGTTAATTTAGCTCTGAATATGTGTGTTGCATATAGACTCTTGCCGTGATATTATAGCATATATACCATACTCTGTCTCTGCTTATGCTACAGAAACTGTTCGCTCCGTTCAGCACAAAGTCGACTTTGCGTTGGCGGCAACCACACTTCACAATTTCTGCAGGAATTGTCTAGTTAGTGTGGTTGCCTTAGGGCAACTACACTATTATTATTGCACATATTATTATTATTATTAGTGTGGTTGCCTTAGGGCAACTACACTATTATTATTGCACATATTATTATTATTATTTCTTTCCACCCATTTTTTGGACCGCTACTCCTCCCAGAGTTTTCGCACCACATACACGTGCAATATGTCAAATCGAGCGGCTTGATCGGGAATGGTGTGCTATTACTTTGTGGAAAGATTGGTTGCACGGTTTTTGAAAAATTTGAATTTTTGTGGGCAATTTTTCCCATAGAGAATGAATGGCGGAATGTTCACCTTTGTGATGTCACAATGCTCTGTCTTCTCACCCTTGTGATGTCACAATGGTCTGTCTTCTGGCAGCAGTACTCTGGTCTCTCTCTACATTTGAACATTCTGCCATTCATCTCTATGGGGAAAAATTGCCCACAAATTGTGCAATGCCTCATTGGACATGGTAGAGAGTCCTTTGTCCATTGGTGTAGATCAGCCTCGCCCCCCTTCCTGATTGGTCGATGTTTGATATTTCATAACTTTTGAACCGTTTGTCATAGAGAACTATGGGTCGCGTCATTGGACTCAGTAAAGACCTAGCAACCGCCTAGAACTCCATAGCAACCCCCTAGCAACATCCTAGCAACCGGCTCTAACTCCATAGCAACGACCTAGCAACCCATAACAACCAGCTAGAAAACCCTAGCAACCATCTAGAATTCCATAGCAACCACCTGGAACACCATAGCAAATGCCTAGCAACACCCTAGCAACCGCCTATAACTCCATAGCAACCACCTAGCAACATCCTAGCAACCACTTAGAATACCCTAGCAACCACCTAGCAACACCCTAGCAACCACCTGGAACACCATAGCAACCACCTAGCAACACCCTAGCAACAATCTGGAACACCATAACAACTGCCTAGCAACACCCTAGCAACCACCTAGAACACCATAGCAACCACCTAGCAACACCCTAGCAACCGCCTAGAACTCCATAGCAACAACCTAGCAACACCATAGCAACCGCCTAGAACTCCATAGCAACCACCTAGCAACACCCTAGCAACCACCTAGAACTCCATAGCAACCACCTAGCAACACCCTAGCAACGGCCTAGAACTCCATAGCAACCACCTAGCAACACCATAGCAACTGCCTAGAACTCCATAGCAACCACCTAGAACTCCATAGCAACCACCTAGCAACACCATAGCAACGGCCTAGAACTCCATAGCAACCACCTAGAACTCCATAGCAACCACCTAGCAACACCATAGCAACGGCCTAGAACTCCATAGCAACCACCTAGCAACACCCTAGCAACCACCTAGCAACACCATAGCAACTGCCTAGAACTCCATAGCAACCACCTAGCAACACCTTAGCAATGGCCTAGAACTCCATAGCAACCACCTAGCAACACCATAGCAACTGCCTAGAACTCCATAGCAACCACCTAGAACTCCATCGCAACCACCTAGCAACACCATAGCAACCGCCTAGAACTCCATAGCAACCACCTAGCAACACCCTAGCAACCACCTAGAACTCCACAGCAACCACCTAGCAACACCATAGCAACGGCCTAGAACTCCATAGCAACCACCTAGCAACACCCTAGCAACCACCTAGAATTCCATAGCAACCACCTGGAACACCATAGCAAATGCCTAGCAACACCCTAGCAACCGCCTATAACTCCATAGCAACCACCTAGCAACACCCTAGCAACCATTTAGAATACCCTAGCCAGCACCTAGCAACACCCTAGCAACAGCCTAGAACTCCATAGCAACCACCTAGCAACACCATAGCAACTGCGTAGAACTCCATAGCAACCACCTAGAACTCCATAGCAACCCCCAAGCAACACCATAGCAACCACCTAGAACTCCATAGCAACACCCTAGCAACCACCTAGAACTCCATAACAACCACCTAGCAACACCATACCAACGGCCTAGAACTCCATAGCAACCACCTAGCAACACCCTAGCAACCCCCTAGCAACACCAGAGCAACCGCCTGGAACTCCATAGCAACCACCTAGCAACACCCTAGCAACGACCTGGAACACCATAGCAACCACCTAGCAACACCCTAGCAACCACTTGGAACACCATAACTGCCTAGCAACACCCTAGCAACCACTTGGAACACCATAGCAACCACCTAGCAACACCCTAGCAACCACCTAGAACTCCATAGCAACCACCTAGCAACACCCTAGCAACCGCCTAGAATTCCATAGCAACCACCTAGCAACACCCTAGCAACGGCCTAGAACTCCATAGCAACCATCTAGCAACACCCTAGCAACCACCTGGAACACCATAGCAACCACCTAGCAACACCCTAGCAACCACCTGTAACACCATAACAACTGCCTAGCAACACTATAGAAACAACCTAGCAACATGCTAGCAACCACCTAGCAACACCCTAGCAACACCCTAGCAACCGCCTATAACTCCATAGCAACCACCTAGCAACATCTTAGCAGCCACCTAGAATACCCTTGCAACACCCTAGCAACTGCCTGTAACTATATAGCAAATGCCTAGCAACACCCTAGCAACCGGCTATAACTCCATAGCAACCACCTAGCAACACCCTAGCAACCACCTGGAACACCATAACAACTGCCTAGCAACACCCTAGCAACCGCCTAGAACTCCATAGCAACCACCTACCAACCACTTAGCATACCCTAGCAACCACCTAGCAATGCCCTAGCAACCACCTGGAGCTCAATAGCAACCACCTGAAACTCCATAGCAACCACCTAGCACCACCCTAGCGACCGCCTAGAATTCCATGAAACCACTTAGAACTCCATAGAACCACCTAGCAACACCCTAGCAACTGCCTCAGACATCATAGCAACTACCTACCACTGTTCACTCCGTTCAGCACAAAGTCGACTTTGCGTTGGTGGCAACCACACTTCACAATTTCTGCAGGAATTGTCTAGTTATTATTATTATTCTTTATTATTTATTCCGCCCATTTTTTGGACCGCTACTCCTCCCAGAGTTTTCGCACCACATACACGTGCAATATGTCAAATCGAGCGGCTTGATCGGGAATGGTGTGCTATTACTTTGTGGAAAGATTGGTTCCACGGTTTTTGAAAAATTTGAATTTTTGTGGGCAATTTTTCCCATAGAGAATGAATGGCGGAATGTTCACCTTTGTGATGTCACAATGCTCTGTCTTCTCACCCTTGTGATGTCACAATGCCCTGTCTTCTGGCAGCAGTACTCTGGTCTCTCTCTAGATTTGAACATTCGGCCATTCATCTCTATGGGGAAAAATTGCCCACAAATTGTGCAATGCCTCATTGGACATGGTAGAGAGTCCTTTGTCCATTGGTGGAGATCAGCCTCGCCCCCCTTCCTGATTGGCCGATGTTTGATATTTCATAACTTTTGAACCGTTTGTCATAGAGAACTATGGGTCGCGTCATTGGACTCAGTAAAGACCTAGCAACCGCTTAGAACTCCATAGCAACCCCCTAGCAACACCCTAGCAACCACCTAAAACACCCTAGCAAATGCCTAGCAACACCCTAGCAACCAGCTATAACTCCATAGCAAATGCCTAGCAACACCCTAGCAACTGCCCATAACTCCATAGCAACCACCTAGCAACATCCTAGCAGCCACCTAGAATACCCTTGCAACACCCTAGCAACTGCCTATAACTCCATAGCAAATGCCTAGCAACACCCTAGCAACCGGCTATAACTTCATAGCAACCACCTAGCAACACCCTAGCAATCACCTGGAACACCATAACAACTGCCTAGCTACACCCTAGCAACCGCCTAGAACTCCATAGCAACCCCCTAGCAACACGCTAGCAACCGCCTCAAACTCCATAGCTACCACCTAGCAACATAGTCCCTGCCAGAACATTATAGCAACTACCTACCACTGTTCACTCTGTTCAGCACAAAGTCGACTTTGTGTTGGCGGCAACCACACTTCACAATTTCTGCAGGAATTGTCTAGTTAGTGTGGTTGCCTTAGGGCAACTACACTATTATTATTGCACATATTATTATTCTTTATTATTTATTCCGCCCATTTTTTGGACCGCTACTCCTCCCAGAGTTTTCGCACCACATACACGTGCAATATGTCAAATCGAGCGGCTTGATCGGGAATGGTGTGCTATTACTTTGTGGAAAGATTGGTTGCACGGTTTTTGAAAAATTTGAATTTTTGTGGGCAATTTTTCCCATAGAGAATGAATGGCGGAATGTTCACCTTTGTGATGTCACAATGCTCTGTCTTCTCACCCTTGTGATGTCACAATGCCCTGTGTTCTGGCAGCAGTACTCTGGTCTCTCTCTAGATTTGAACATTCGGCCATTCATCTCTATGGGGAAAAATTGCCCACAAATTGTGCAATGCCTCATTGGACATGGTAGAGAGTCCTTTGTCCATTGGTGGAGATCAACCACACCCCCCTTCCTGATTGGCCGATGTTTGATATTTCATAACTTTTGAACCGTTTGTCATAGAGAACTATGGGTCGCGTCATTGGACTCAGTAAAGACCTAGCAACCGCCTGGAACTCCATAGCAACCCCCTAGCAACATCCTAGCAACCGGCTCTAACTCCATAGCAACCACCTAGCAACACCCTAGCAACTGCCTAGAACTCCATAGCAACCACCTAGAACTCCATAGCAACCACCTAGCAACACCATAGCAACCGCCTAGAACTCCATAGCAACCACCTAGCAACACCCTAGCAACCACCTAGAACTCCATAGCAACCACCTAGCAATACCATAGCAACGGCCTAGAACTCCATAGCAACCACCTAGCAACACCCTAGCAACCACCTAGCAACACCATAGCAACCGCCTAGAACTCCATAGCAACCACCTAGCAACACCCTAGCAACCACCTGGAACACCATAGCAACCACCTAGGAACACCCTAGCAACCACTTGGAACACCATAACTGCCTAGCAACACCCTAGCAACCACTTGGAACACCATAGCAACCACCTAGCAACACCCTAGCAACCACCTAGAACTCCAAAGCAACCACCTAGCAACACCCTAGCAACCACCTAGAACTCCATAGCAACCACCTAGCAACACCCTAGCAATGGCCTAGAACTCCTTACCAACCACCTAGCAACACCATAGCAACCGCCTAAAACTCCATAGCAACCACCTAGCATCACCCTAGCAACCACCTAGCAACACCATAGCAACTGCCTAGAACTCCATAGCAACCACCTAGCAACACCCTAGCAGCCACTTGGAACACCATAACAACTGCCTAGCAACACCCTAGCAACCACTTGGAACACCATAACAACTGCCTAGCAACACCCTAGCAACCGCCTATAACTTCATAGCAACCACCTAGAATACCCTAGCAACCCCCAAGCAACCACCTGGAACTCCATAGCAACCACCCAACAACACACTAGCAACAACCTGGAACACCATAGCAAATGCCTAGCAACACCCTAGCAACCAGCTATAACTCCAAAGCAACCACCTAGCAACACTATAGCAACCACCTAGAACTCCATAGCAACCACCTAGCAACACCCTAGCAACCACCTGGAACACCATAGCAACCACCTAGCAACACCCTAGCAACCACCTGTAACACCATAACAACTGCCTAGCAACACTATAGAAACAACCTAGCAACATGCTAGCAACCACCTAGCAACACCCTAGCAACACCCTATAACTCCATAGCAACCACCTAGCAACATCCTAGCAGCCACCTAGAATACCCTAGCAACACCCTAGCAACTGCCTATAACTCCATAGCAAATGCCTAGCAACACCCTAGCAACCGGCTATAACTCCATAGCAACCACCTAGTAACACCCTAGCAACCACCTGGAACACCATAACAACTGCCTAGCAACACCCTAGCAACCACCTAGAACTCCATAGCAACCACCTACCAACCACTTAGCATACCCTAGCAACCACCTAGCAATGCCCTAGCAACCACCTGGAGCTCAATAGCAACCACCTGAAACTCCATAGCAACCACCCTAGCGACCGCCTAGAATTCCATGAAACCACTTAGAACTCCATAGAACCACCTAGCAACACCCTAGCAGCTGCCTCAGACATCATAGCAACTATCTACCACTGTTCACTCCGTTCAGCACAAAGTCGACTTTGCGTTGGCGGCAACCACACTTCACAATTTCTGCAGGAATTGTCTAGTTATTATTATTATTATTCCACCCATTTTTTGGACCGCTACTCCTCCCAGAGTTTTCACACCACATACGCGTGCAATATGTCAAATCGAGCGGCTTGATCGGGAATGGTATGCTATTACTTTTTGGAAAGTTTGGGTGGACGGTTTTTGAAAAATTTGAATTTATGTGGGCAATTTTTCCCATAGAGAATGAATGGCGGAATGTTCACCTTTGTGATGTCACAATGCTCTGTCTTCTCACCCTTGTGATGTCACAATGGTCTGTCTTCTGGCAGCAGTACTCTGGTCTCTCTCTAGATTTGAACATTCTGCCATTCATCTCTATGGGGAAAAATTGCCCACAAATTGTGCAATGCCTCATTGGACATGGTAGAGAGTCCTTTGTCCATTGGTGGAGATCAGCCTCGCCCCCCTTCCTGATTGGCCGATGTTTGATATTTCATAACTTTTGAACCGTTTGTCATAGAGAACTATGGGTCGCGTCATTGGACTCAGTAAAGACCTAGCAACCGCCTAGAACTCCATGGCAACCCCCTAGCAACATCCTAGCAACCGGCTCTAACTCCATAGCAACGACCTAGCAACCCATAACAACCAGCTAGAAAACCCTAGCAACCATCCAGAATTCCATAGCAACCACCTGGAACACCATAGCAACCACCTAGCAACATCCTAGCAACCACTTAGAATACCCTAGCAACCACCTAGCAACACCCTAGCAACTTCCTGGAACACCATAGCAACCACCTAGCAACACCCTAGCAACAATCTGGAACACCATAACAACTGCCTAGCAACACCCTAGCAACCACATGGAACACCATAGCAACGACCTAGCAACACCCTAGCAACCACCTAGAACTCCATAGCAACCACCTAGCAACACCCTAGCAACCGCCTAGAACTCCATAGCAACAACCAAGCAACACCATAGCAACCGCCTAGAACTCCATAGCAACCACCTAGCAACACCCTAGCATCCACCTAGAACTCCATAGCAACCACCTAGCAACACCCTAGCAAGGGCCTAGAACTCCATAGCAACCACCTAGCAACACCATAGCAACTGCCTAGAACTCCATAGCAACCACCTAGAACTCCATAGCAAACACCTAGCAACACCATAGCAACGGCCTAGGACTCCATAGCAACCACCTAGCAACACCCTAGCAATCACCTAGAACTCCATAGCAACCACCTAGCAACACCATAGCAACGGCCTAGAACTCCATAGCAACCACCTAGCAACACCCTAGCAACCACCTAGCAACACCATAGCAACTGCCTAGAACTCCATAGCAACCACCTAGCAACACCCTAGCAACGGCCTAGAACTCCATGGCAACCACCTAGCAACACCATAGCAACTGCCTAGAACTCCATAGCAACCACCTAGAACTCCATCGCAACCACCTAGCAACACCCTAGCAACGGCCTAGAACTCCATAGCAACCACCTAGCAACACCATAGCAACTGCCTAGAACTCCATAGCAACCACCTAGAACTCCATCGCAACCACCTAGCAACACCAAAGCAACCGCCTAGAACTCCATAGCAACCACCTAGCAACACCCTAGCAACCACCTAGAACTCCATAGCAACCACCTAGCAACACCATAGCAACGGCCTAGAACTCCATAGCAACCACCTAGCAACACCCTAGCAACCACATAGCAACACCATAGCAACCATCTAGAATTCCATAGCAACCACCTGGAACACCATAGCAAATGCCTAGCAACACCCTAGCAACCGCCTATAACTCCATAGCAACCACCTAGCAACATCCTAGCAACCATTTAGAATACCCTAGCAACCACCTAGCAACACCCTAGCAACCATTTAGAATACCCTAGCAACCACCTAGCAACACCCTAGCAACCACCTGGAACACCATAGCAACCACATAGGAACACCCCAGCAACAATCTGGAACACCATAACAACTGCCTAGCAACACCCTAGAAACCACATGGAACACCATAGCAACGACCTAGCAACACCCTAGCAACCACCTAGAACTCCATAGCAACCACCTAGCAACACCCTAGCAACCGCCTAGAACTCCATAGCAACCACCTAGCAACACCATAGCAACCGCCTAGAACTCCAAAGCAACCACCTAGCAACACCCTAGCAACCACCCAGAACTCCATAGCAACCACCTAGCAACACCCTACAAACGGCCTAGAACTCCATAGCAACCACCTAGCAAGACCATAGCAACCGCCTAGAACTCCATAGCAACCACCTAGCAACATCCTAGAAACCACTTAGAATACCCTAGCAACCCCCTAGCAACACTCTAGCAACCACCTAGAACTCCATAGCAACCACCTAGCAACACCCTAGCAACCGCCTAGAACTCCATAGAAACCACCTAGCAACACCATAGCAACCGCCTAGAACTCCATAGCAACCACCTAGCAACACCCTAGCAACCACCTAGAACTCCATAGCAACCACCTAGCAACGGCCTAGAACACCATAGCAACCACCTAGCAACACCTTAGCAACCACCTGGAACACCATAACAACGGCCTAGCAACACCCTAGCAACTGCCTATAACTCCATAGCAACCACCTAGCAACATCCTAGCAACCACCTAGAATACCCTAGCAACACCCTAGCAACTGCCTATAACTCAATAGCAAATGCCTAGAAACACCCTAGCAACCGGCTATAACTCCATAGCAAACACATAGCAACACCCTAGCAACCACCTGGAGCTCAATAGCAACCACCTGAAACTCCATAGCAACCACATAGCACCACCCTAGCGACCGCCTAGAATTCCATGAAACCACTTAGAACTCCATAGAACCACCTAGCAACACCCTAGCAACTGCCTCAGACATCATAGCAACTACCTACCACTGTTCACTCTGTTCAGCACAAAGTCGACTTTGCGTTGGCGGCAACCACACTTCACAATTTCTGCAGGAATTGTCTAGTTATTCTTTATTATTTATTCCGCCCATTTTTTGGACCGCTACTCCTCCCAGAGTTTTCGCACCACATACACGTACAATATGTCAAATCGAGCGGCTTGATCGGGAATGGTGTGCTATTACTTTGTGGAAAGATTGGTTGCACGGGTTTTGAAAAATTTGAATTTTTGTGGGCAATTTTTCCCATAGAGAATGAATGGCGGAATGTTCACCTTTGTGATGTCACAATGCTCTGTCTTCTCACCCTTGTGATGTCACAATGCCCTGTCTTCTGGCAGCAGTACTCTGGTCTCTCTCTAGATTTGAACATTCGGCCATTCATCTCTATGAGGAAAAATTGCCCACAAATTGTGCAATGCCTCATTGGGCATGGTAGAGAGTCCTTTGTCCATTGGTGGAGATCAGCCTCGTCCCCCTTCCTGATTGGCCGATGTTTGATATTTCATAACTTTCGAACCGTTTGTCATAGAGAACTATGGGTCGCGTCATTGGACTAAGTAAAGACCTAGCAACCGCCTAGAACTCCATAGCAACCACCTAGCAACATCCTAGCAACCGGCTCTAACTGCATAGCAACGACCTAGCAACACCATAACAACCAGCTAGAAAACCCTAGCAACCATCTAGAATTCCATAGCAACCACCTGAAACAACATAACAAATGCCTAGCAACACCCTAGCAACCGCCTATAACTCCATAGCAACCACCTATCAAAACCCTAGCAACCACTGGAACACCATAGCAACCACCTAGAAACACCCTAGCAACAACCTGGAACACCATAACAACTGCCTAGCAACAGCCTAGCAACCGCCTAGAATTCCATAGCAACCACCTGGAACACCATAGCAAATGCCTAGCAACACCCTAGCAACCGGCTATAACTCCATAGCAACCAACTAGCAACACCATAGCAACCACCTAGCAACACCCTAGCAACACCCTAGCAACCACCTATAACTCCATAGCAACTACCTAGCAACATCCTAGCAGCCACCTAGAATACCCTTGCAACACCCTAGCAACTGCCTATAACTCCATAGCAACCGCCTAGCAACACCCTAGCAACCGGCTATAACTCCATAGAAACCACCTAGCTACACCCTAGCAACTGCCTAGAACTCCATAGCAACCACCTAGCAACATCCTAGCAACCACTTACCATACCCTAGCAACCACCTAGCAATGCCCTAGCAACCACCTGGAGCTCAATAGCAACCACCTGAAACTCCATAGCAACCACCTAGCACCACCCTAGCGACCGCCTAGAATTCCATGAAACCACTTAGAACTCCATAGAACCACCTAGCAAGACCCTAGCAACTGCCTCAGACATCATAGCAACTACCTACCACTTTTCACTCCGTTCAGCACAAGTCGACTTTGCGTTGGCGGCAACCACACTTCACAATTTCTGCAGGAATTGTCTAGTTATTATTATTATTATTCCACCCATTTTTTGGACCGCTACTCCTCCCAGAGTTTTCGCACCACATACATGTGCAATATGTCAAATCGAGCGGCCTGATCAGGAATGGTGTGCTATTACTTTGTGGAAAGATTGGTTGCACGGTTTTTGAAAAATTTGAATTTTTGTGGGCAATTTTTCCCATAGAGAATGAATGGCGGAATGTTCACCTTTGTGATGTCACAATGCTCTGTCTTCTCACCCTTGTGATGTCACAATGCCCTGTGTTCTGGCAGCAGTACTCTGGTCTCTCTCTAGATTTGAACATTCGGCCATTCATCTCTATGGGGAAAAATTGCCCAAAAATTGTACAATGCCTCATTGGACATAGTAGAGAGTCCTTTGGCCATTTGTGTAGATCAGCCTTGCCCCCCTTCCTGATTGGCCGATGTTTGATATTTCATAACTTTTGAACCGTTTGTCATAGAGAACTATGGGTCGCGTCATTGGACTCAGTAAAGACCTAGCAACCGCCTAGAACTCAATAGCAACCCCCTAGCAACACCCTAGCAACCACCTAGAACACCCTAGCAACGGCCTAGAACTCCATAGCAACCACCTAACAACACACTAGCAAACACCTGGAACACCATAGCAAATGCCTAGCAACACCCTCGCAACCGGCTATAACGCCATAGCAACCACCTAGCAACACCATAGTAACCACCTAGAACACCATAGCAACAACCTAGCAACCACCTGGAACACCATAGCAACCACCTAGCAACACCCTAGCAACAATCTGGAACACCATAACGACTGCCTAGCAACACCCTAGCAACCACATGGAACACCATAGCAACGACCTAGCAACACCCTAGCAAGCACCTGGAACACCATAACAACTGCCTAGCAACACCCTAGCAACTGCCTAAAACTCCATAGCAACCACCTAGCAACATCCTAGCAACCACCTAGAATACCCTAGCAACCCCCTAGCAACACCCTAGCAACCACCTAGAAATCCATAGCAACAACCTAACAACACACTAGCAACCACCTGGAACACCATAGCAAATGCCTGGCTACACCCTAGCAACCACCTAGAACTCCATAGCAACCACCTAGCAACCACCTGGAACACCATAACAACCACCTAGTAACACCCTAGCAACGGCCTAGAACTCCATAGCAACCACCTAGCAACACCATAGCAACCGACTAGAACTCCATAGCAACCACCTAGCAACACCCTAGCAACCACCATAGCAACCACCTGGAACACCATAGCAACCACCTAGCAACACCCTAGCAACCACTTGGAACACATTAACAACTGCCTAGCAACACCCTAGCAACCTCCCATAACTCCATAGCAACCACCTGGAACGCCATAGCAACCACCCAACAACACACTAGCAACCACCTGGAACACCATAGCAATTGCCTAGCAACACCCTAGCAACCAGCTATAACTCCAAAGCAACCACCTAGCAACACCATAGCAACCACCTAGAACTCCATAGCAACCAGCTAGCTTCACCCTAGCAACCACCTGGAGCACCATAGCAACCACCTAGCAACACCCTAGCAACCACCTGTAAGACCATAACAACTGCCTAGCAACACTATAGCAACCACCTAGCAACATGCTAGCAACCAAACACCCTAGCAACTGCCTATAACTCCATAGCAAATGCCTAGCAACACCCTAGCAACCGCCTATAACTCCATACCAACCACCTAGCAACATCCTAGCAGCCACCTAGAATACCCTAGCAACACCCTAGTAACTGCGTAGCACCCACTTAGCATACCCTAGCAACCACCTAGCAATGCCCTAGCAACCACCTGGAGCTCAATAGCAACCACCTGAAACTCCATAGCAACCACCTACCACCACGCTAGCGACCGCCTAGAATTCCATGAAACCACTTAGAACTCTATAAAACCACCTAGCAACACCCTAGCAACTGCCTCAGACATCATAGCAACTACCTACCACTGTTCACTCCGTTCAGCACAAAGTCGACTTTGCGTTGGCGGCAACCACACTTCACAATTTCTGCAGGAATTGTCTAGTTAGTGTGGTTGCCTTAGGGCAACTACACTATTATTATTGCACATATTTATTAGTGTGGTTGCCTTAGGGCAACTACACTATTATTATTGCACATATTATTATTAGTGTGGTTGCCTTAGGGCAACTACACTATTATTATTGCACATATTATTATTATTATTCTTTCCGCCTGTTTTTTGGACCGCTACTCCTCCCAGAGTTTTCGCACCACATACACGTGCAATATGTCAAATCGAGCGGCTTGATCGGGAATGGTGTGCTATTACTTTGTGGAAAGATTGGTTGCACGGTTTTTGAAAAATTTGAATTTTTGTGGGCAATTTTTCCCCATAGGGAATGAATGGCGGAATGTTCACCCTTGTGATGTCACAATGCTCTGTCTTCTCACCCTTGTGATGTCACAATACCCTGTCTTCTAGCAGCAGTACTCTGGTCTCTCTCTAGATTTGAACATTCTGCCATTCATCTCTATGGGGAAAAATTGCCCACAAATTGTACAATGCCTCATTGGACATAGTAGAGAGTCCTTTGTCCATTGGTGTAGATCAGCCTTGCCCCCCTTCCTGATTGGCCGATGTTTGATATTTCATAACTTTTGAACCGTTTGTCATAGAGAACTATGGGTCGCGTCATTGGACTCAGTAAAGACCTAGCAACCGCCTAGAACTCAATAGCAACCCCCTAGCAACACCCTAGCAACCACCTAGAACACCCTAGCAACGGCCTAGAACTCCATAGCAACCACCTAACAACACACTAGCAAACACCTGGAACACCATAGCAAATGCCTGGCAACACCCTAGCAACCGGCTATAACGCCATAGCAACCACCTAGCAACACCATAGTGACCACCTAGACCACCATAGCAACCACCTAGCAACACCCTAGCAACCACCTGGAACACCATAGCAACCACCTAGCAACACCCTAGCAACAATCTGGAACACCATAACGACTGCCTAGCAACACCCTAGCAACCACATGGAACACCATAGCAACGACCTAGCAACACCCTAGCAACCACTAGGAACACCATAACAACTGCCTAGCAACACCCTAGCAACCGCCTAAAACTCCATAGCAACCACCTAGCAACATCCTAGCAACCACCTAGAATACCCTAGCAACCCCATTAGCAACACCCTAGCAACCACCTAGAAATCCATAGCAACAACCTAACAACACACTAGCAACCACCTGGAACACCATAGCAAATGCCTGGCTACACCCTAGCAACCACCTAGAACTCCATAGCAACCACCTAGCAACCACCTGGAACACCATAACAACAGCCTAGCAACACCCTAGCAACCGCCTATAACTCCATAGCAACCACCTAGCAACACCCTAGCAACCACCTAGAACTCCATAGCAACCACCTAGCAACACCCTAGCAACCGCCTAGCAACACCATAGCGCCTAGAACTCCATAGCAACCACCTAGCAACACCCTAGCAACCACTTAGAATACCCTAGCAACCCCCTAGCAACACCCTAGCAACCACCTAGAACTCCATAGCAACCACCTAGCAACACCCTAGCAACCGCCTAGAACTCCATAGCAACCACCTAGCAACACCCTAGCAACCACCTAGAACTCCATAGCAACCACCTAGCAACACCCTAGCAATGGCCTAGAACTCCATAGCAACCACCTAGCAACACCATAGCAACCACCTAGAACTCCATAGCAACCACTTAGCAACATCCTAGCAACCATTCAGAATACTCTAGCAACCCCCTTGTAACACCCTAGCAACCACCTAGAACTCCATAGCAACCACCTAGCAACACCCTAGCAACCACCTAGAACTCGATAGCAACCACCTAGCAACACCATAGCAACCGCCTAGAACTCCATAGCAACCACCTAGCAACACCCTAGCAACACCGTAGCAACGGCCTAGAACTCCATAGCAACCACCTAGCAACACCATAGCAACCGCCTAGAACTCCATAGCAACCACCTAGCAACACCCTAGCAACCACCTAGCAACACCATAGCAACCGGCTAGAACTCCATAGCAACCACCTAGCAACACCCTAGCAATAACCTGGAACACCATAACAACAGCTTAGCAACACCCTAGCAATCACCTGGAACACCATAGCAACCACCTAGCAAGTCCCTAGCAACCACTTGGAACACCATAACAACTGCCTAGCAACACCCTAGCAACCGCCTATAACTCCCTAGCAACCACCTAGCAACATCCTAGCAACCACTTAGAATCCCCTAGTAACCCCCTAGCAACCACCTGGAACTCCATAGCAACCACCTAACAACACACTAGCAACCACCTGGAACACCATAGCAAATGCCTAGCAACACCCTAGCAACCAGCTATAACTCCAAAGCAACCACCTAGCAACACCATAGCAACCAACTCCATAGCAACCACCTAGCAACACCCTAGCAACCACCTGGAACACCATAGCAACCACCTAGCAACACCCTAGCAACCACCTAGAATACCCTAGCAACACCCTAGCAACTGCCTCAGACATCATAGCAACTACCTACCACTGTTCACTCCGTTCAGCACGAAGTCGACTTTGCGTTGGCGGCAACCACACTTCACAATTTCTGCAGGAATTGTCTAGTTATTATTATTATTATTATTTTTATTTATTCCACGCATTTTTGGACCGCTACTCCTCCCACAGTTTTCGCGTTACATACACGTGCAATATGTCAAATCGAGCGGCTTGACCGGGAATGGTGTGCTATTACTTTTTGGAAAGATTGAGTGGACGGTTTTGGAAAAATTTGAATTTTTGTGGGCAATTTTTCCCATAGAGAATGAATGGCGGAATGTTCACCATTGTGATGTCACAATGCTCTGTCTTCTCACCCTTGTGATGTCACAATGGTCTCTTCTAGCAGCAGTACTCTGGTCTCTCTCTAGATTTGAACATTCTGCCATTCATCTCTATAGGGAAAAAATTCCCGCAAATTGTGCAATGCCTCATTGGCCATGGTAGAGAGTCCTTTGTCCATTGGTGGAGATCAGCCTCGCCCCCCTTCCTGATTGGTCGATGTTTGATATTTCATAACTTTTGAACCGTTTGTCGTAGAGAACTATGGGTCGCGTCATTGGACTCAGTAAAGACCTAGCAACCGCCTAGAACTCCATAGCAACCCCCTAGCAACACCCTAGCAACCACCTAGAACTCCATAGCAACCACCTAGCAACACCCAAGCAACCGCCTAGAACTCCATAGCAACCACCTAACAACACCCTAGCAACACCCTAGCAACCACCTAGAACTCCATAGCAACCATCTAGCAACACCCTAGCAACGGCCTAGAACTCCATAGCAACCACCTAGCAACACCATAGCAACCACCTAGAACTCCATAGCAACGACCTAGCAACATCCTAGCAACCACTTCGAATACCCTAGCAACACCGTAGCAACCACCTAGCAACACCCTAGCAACCGCCTAGAACTCCATAGCAACCGCCTAGCAACCACCTAGAACTCCATAGCAACCACCTAGCAACACCCTAGCAACGGCCTAGAACTCCATAGCAACCACCTAGCAACACCCTAGCAACCACCTAGAACTCCATAGCAACCACCTAGCAACACCCTAGCAACCGCCTAGAACTCCATAGCAAACACCTAGCAACACCATAGCAACTGCCTAGAACTCAATAGCAACCACCTAGCAACATCCTAGCAACCACCTAGAACTCCATAGCAACCACCTAGCAACACCCTAGCAACCACCTAGCAACACCATAGCAACCACCTAGGACACCATAGCAAATGCCTAGCAACACCCTAGCAACCGCCTATAACTCCATAGCAACCACCTAGCAACATCCTAGCAACCATTTAGAATACCCTAGCAACCACCTAGCAACACCCTAGCAACCATTTAGAATACCCTAGCAACCACCTAGCAACACCCTAGCAACCACCTGGAACACCATAGCAACCACCTAGGAACACCCTAGCAACAATCTGGAACACCATAACAACTGCCTAGCAACACCCTAGCAACCCCATGGAACACCATAGCAACGACCTAGCAACACCCTAGCAACCACCTAGAACTCCATAGCAACCACCTAGCAACACCCTAGCAACCGCCTAGAACTCCATAGC
Source organism: Anguilla anguilla (assembly GCF_013347855.1). Lineage (NCBI taxonomy): Eukaryota > Metazoa > Chordata > Actinopteri > Anguilliformes > Anguillidae > Anguilla > Anguilla anguilla. The sequence goes on from NW_023312654.1 coordinate 84,589, forward strand.
AACCACCTAGCAACACCCTAGCAACCACCTAGAACTCCATAGCAACCACTTAGCAACACCATAGCAACGGCCTAGAACTCCATAGCAACCACCTAGCAACACCCTAGCAACCGCCTAGAACTCCATAGCAACCACCTAGCAACACCATAGCAACCGCCTAGAATTCCATAGCAACCACCTAGCAACACCATAGCAACTGCCTAGAACTCAATAGCAACCACCTAGCAACACCCTAGCAACAATCTGGAACACCATAACAACTGCCTAGCAACACCCTAGCAACCACATGGAACACCATAGCAACAACCTAGCAACACACTAGCAACCACCTAGAACTCCATAGCAACCACCTAGCAACAACCTAGCAACTGCCTAGAACTCCATAGCAACCACCTAGCAACACCCTAGCAACCACCTAGAACTCCATAGCAACCACCTAGCAACACCCTAGCAACGGCCTAGAACTCCATAGCAACCACCTAGCAACACCATAGCAACCACCTAGCAACACCCTAGCAACCACCTAGCAACACCATAGCAACCGCCTAGAACTCCATAGGAACCACCTAGCAACACCCTAGCAACCACCTGGAACACCATAGCAACCACCTATCAACACCCTAGCAACCACCAAGAACTGCAGAGCAACCATCTAGCAACACCCTAGCAACCACCCAGAACACCATAGCAACTACTTAGCAACACCATAGAAACCACCTAGAACTCCATAGGAACAGCCTGGAACTCCATAGCAACCACCTAGCCACACCATAGCAATCGCATAGCACTCCATAGCAACCACCTAGAATACCTTAGCAACCACCTAAAACTCCATAGCAACCACCTAGAACCTGCTAGCAACTGCCTAGAACTCCATAGCAACCACCTAGCAACACCCTAGCAACCACCTACAACACTCTAGCAACTGCCTAGAACTCCATAGCAACCATCTAGCAACACCCTAGCAACTGCATAGAACACCATATCAACTACATAGTAACACCCTAGCAACTGCCTAGAATGCTAAAGCAACACCCTAGCTACCACCTAGAATACCCTAGCAACCATGTAAAACACCATACCTAGTATCACCCTAACAACCGTGTAGAACACCATAGCAACTACTTAGCTACACTCTAGAAACCACCTAGAACAACGTAGCTACCGCATACAACACCCTAGCAACACCCTAGCTTTTGAATCATATTGTTGATTATGATTTTAATATAGTTTAAGTTGTAAAATGTATCATTATTAACAATTACATGAAAGTTCATATTATGAGGCACATCATTTACCTTTTCATCTGTTTTCTGGTCAAGAATATGGTATGAGTTCAGGACACAATCCACTAGATGGCAGTAATCACAAAACAAATGTTTACACTGAAAAAACATAATTGTCTGTAGACTACTTCATATCTGGACAATTCCTGCAGAAATTGTGAAGTGTGGTTGCGGGCAATGCAAAGTTGACTTTGTGATGAACAGAGTGAACCGTGACCAGAGACAGAGTAGTGTATGTGCTATAACATCACGGCAACAAGTTGATTTGCGACAGATTCACTAGCTAGCTACCAATGCCCAACAGTGTTGCATGATCTGTTTCACATCGTGCCAAACACCCCCAAACCATACACATGAATAGTCTTATTACTGTTTATTGGTCGTATTTACATCGAAACAGCATCGGAAACGGTTTTAGTAGTCTGGATGACAACAACAAAAAAACGGTGCTGTGTGACTGAAGCAGGGGGCCTGCCTTCCAGCCAAGGGCAATTCCAGGATCAGACGTTTAGGGGGGCTCAGAATGCTCAGAATGAGAATGTGACATGCATACAGTGCCTTGCAAAAGTGTTTAACCCCTCTGCTAAATCACTAATTTCATTGAATAACAATGAATACATCAATATTTCTCTATATATTGTGGCGATCCTGGCAAAGACTAGCTAGCTGGCTAGTGGGGCTGTCGCTTAAGTCAGGGGGGGGGGGGGGGGTTATAAAATGTCTATAATTGTTGTAAATAGTCAAACTGTTAGCGTGTACATAGCGGTGCTCAACTGCAAACAGTCAGTGGGATTTTGTAGAGTAGTCATGTAAATAATCGTGTTCAAACGCACTTGTAGATAGCCACTGTAGCATGAATGAGTGTCTGTGTTAGCTTGCGGCTAAGGCTCCCCCTCCCTCTCTGTGTCCGTGCTGTGTTGTCACCCGCCCCTTCTGTCACTGCTTGCTCGATGTCCGTTGTCTGATTGGTTGACTGTGACGTATGCATGATGGGGAAGTCGTGTGTAACTTGCATACGGGGAGGGAATAAAACTGTTTTTGAGTGTGGGAGAGGGAGAGTGAATCTGCTAAATGAAGAGAGAAGAGCTGAATACATGGTACTGTACATTGCTTGCTTGCTTAATTTTGACGAATAAAACGAAGCTCGGCTGGAGCGATTCGAGCACGAAAATCTTGTCTCTGCCTCATGTGTGACCAAGGATCGTCACAACATGATATTTACAACAATACTTTTAATGAATTACTATATGAGTATTCTACCAGAAAGTATTCAACAACCCTTTTCACTTTGGCAAACCTGTACTGTAAATGTACCATAAGGACTAACTCAGATAGCTAACATTAGCCGAAAATCTTTGAGTTAGCTAGCTAGCGAACAACGTCAGCTAACATTCTTTGACACTATTCACACCATGGAACTATAACCAGAGACTTTCTAAGTATTAAATCGACTTTGCTATAACATAACAACGTTAACTAACTTTAACAGTACCAACGCAAATGACATTCACGCACTGCCATATTTAAAATCTGTAATTAATTTACAAGCAAGTTAGCTCAGAGATGATCTAACGTTAGCTGTTAGCTAGGGGTGGGGTGCGTAGGAAGTGTAGAATGGTGCTGATTAAATCAGTGATTTTACAAGCATTTAAGCCCTCATACAAATTCGCAAAATTTTAGAGAGGGCTAAAAATGATTTCAGAAAATAATAATAATTATTATTATTATTTTTATTTTAGGGGTGCTGAGATGAAATGTAGGTGTGCTTGAGCACCCCTAAAAAGAGTCTAAAATCGCCAATGCTTCCAGCTCTTGTTGCTGCGTCTTTTGATTTTACCGCAGGGCAGTAAAAGTTCAATCCTCAATTGTGAACTGTGTGCTCGTAGCTCCAAGCTCCCAGCTTGCTGATCCGGGGTCGCACATCGCAGCTTGAACTCGGACGTCCCACCTCGTTGCCAGAGGTGGGTAACCCGGCTTCAAAGAGTAAAAAGACTGACCATGTATTTGCTCCACCACCATGCACTAAACCAGCTGATTACAATAATTAGTTCTCCTATCATGCTGAAGAGTTATGCTAATTAGAATCAGCTGGTTTAGTGCATGGTGGTGGAGCAAATACATGGTCACTCTTTTTACTCTTTGAAGCCTGGTTACCCACCTCTGCTCGTTGCTTGCTCGTCCCTGCTCTCACCAAAGAGATTCGCACCTCGCCGCTCGCTGATTCCAGCTCAGCTCCCAGATCGTAGGCCTACCAGGGGACCAGGGATAGGGAGGTCAAACCCGTTTTGGCGATTTTTCTAAAAACATATTTTGACAGTTTATTTTTCATATGTAAGGTCATACGTGCTACCGTATAATGAAATAATAACACATAAATCGCTAACCTGCCAGAAAATAACGGTTGTTTACTCTCTAAGATTTTTTTAAATTAGCCGCTTTTCCGTGTAGCTAGCTAATCACTCGCGTTGGTGGGAAACGCATCGTCGCCTGTGCGACTTTGAAGGTGGGTTTTTTTTTTTTAATCCAACAACGTGAACCAATATTTTGTGGTATTCGTACAGTAAAACTAATATACTGAACGTATTTACTCATATTTATTGTTATAGGCTACGATGCGGAATTGAAAAAATGTGTGCTGCCAAAACACTAGCCTACACCTGCCAAAACGTCTCAGTTCCAAACCATGCGGTCCGGCGGCATCAAAATTTATTACACGATTGCTAATACTTCTCACTTATTTTAAATTTGTCGGGGGTATTTAATACATTTGATTAAATCCTATTGGCTTTTGTTCGTGAAATGCTGTCGGCCATTCACAACTAGAGGGCGGAATCATGCGACGGATCATTTGCCAATAATGTTGCGTTGTTTGTGTAAACTATATGCTTAGTAGGTATAGGCTATAAATTAAGACAGGTAGCCTATTTGCGCCATTTATAGTTTTGTATTCCTGTCGGCATTATGACTGATTCGTCACCACGCGTTTGGATCATCGGCAGCTCGCTGATCGCCAGGCTGCAGGCTCATTTAGGAGCTTTTGGACTGGACCCGAACTTGGGGCTAAATTGCCAGATCACCTGGGATGGCAGAGGGGGCAGAAGGTGGGAGCACTTAATGCCTCTTCTCCGCTCGAAACGGGCTGCCACCCGCGACGACCCAGATGTGATGGTGATTCACCTCGGTGGGAACAGTATTGGAACATATGGAAATTCGAGGATTACTCTGTTGCGACAAATGAAGGCAGATATCAGGGAAATCAATTTGCTATTTCCCAATACTAAATTGATGTTTTCCGACATCCTCCCTCGCTGGAACTGGCGGGGCCAGACCGCGCCTAGCGGATATGGCCTTGAAAGGACCAGACGAAGGCTAAACGGGGCCATGTTTGGCTTTATGTCAGACATGGGTATGGGTTGCATTATGCATCCCAACATTCGCTTAAATCATTTAGACAGGGATGGGACACATCTAAATTTAGAGGGTAACCGGTTGCTTCTGAAAAACATTAGCAAAGCCCTGGCCTTAGCGCTCTGGTGATGGTCTTATTGTAACGCCCCAAAGGCTCTTTTAAGAGCCACCCACTTTTTAAAAAATAGCATTATTCCTGTAAACGGCGCGCATGTAGACTCCCGGTGCTGCGTTAGCTAACGCTAGCTAACTAGGTAGCCTACGTTAGCTCTACCTATTAGCTAGCTACGTTAGCTAACGTTCTGGCTAACGCCCGGCGAACAAATGTTCTAAACAACTAATTTATTCGTAGTGATTAGAAATGTGTCCTTTGGCAGAAGGTTTGCTAAGACTTTCGTTTTCATACGTAAATTCTGTAGCGGTGGCTAGCTGTAAGTACATATCAGCGTGCTGTCCGTTGTGTTGATAAAAACGTACCGCTGGTCTGGGAAGGTGCATAGGTATAAGCACTCGCCTACCACTGCAGAGACACGGGTTCAATCCCCGGCAGCGGTACTTCCGGCTTGATCAGACGTCCCTACGAACACAGTTGGCAGTGGGAAGCCGGTGAGGGTATGAGTCCTGATCGTTGCATTAGCCTACTGGTTGATCGGGGCGCCTGTTCAGTAGGGAGGGGATCTGGGGGAGATATCGTGAACCTCCGCACGCGTTACGCTCTACCAGTGAAAGTCCCCAGACTGACAGAGGACAGTGCATCGACCAGGACTGTGATACACACGGAGAATTGGCATAAGAAGTAAATTGGGGGAGAAAATGGCACACACATAAAAAAGCGCGCATGTTAATGTAATTATGAAGTAGTCTACAGACAGTGATATTTTCAGTGTGAAAAGTAAATCATATGCCTCAACAATCTGAACTTTCATGTAATAGTGAATAATTATACATTTTACCAGGCATTTCAATAAACTCGTAGTTAAACATGTTAAATAGCCTGTATGAATTCTTGTTGTTTTTGTCTATTTATTAATCACTAATCATGCACCGATGCACCGCAAGTAGCCTAGCGTCTCCCTGGCTTGCCAGTGCCTCCTCTCGCTGGAACAGAGGCACGCACTGCTAGCTACTGCCAGCTGTGTTCGCTCTCTCTCTCGCGCCTTGGTCGGAATCCTCCTGTAACACCTGACAATTTCTTGAAGACGGAAAATGAATTTTATTATTCTTTCCATAAAATAATTTCTTACATTTTTTTTTTGCAATGTAGTCCACCACACAGAAGTGGAATATAGGCTACAGTCCAAACAAAAGTTGAGTCCAGTTAAAAAATAAAAACCGCGCCAGTCAAAACAAACGGAATCACCTTGATCTCTCATCGAAGTGCCGCAATGTACAAAAACTCTGAGAGTTCAATATCAGGTCACCAATTCACTTGGTATTCCAGGAGAGACGGTTGTGTAACCAAAAGCCTACGATACAAATCTTTATATTTTAATCTATTTTGCTCGTATTTCATATTGTCCTTCGGCAGAAGATTTGGTAAGATTTTCGTTTTCATACATACATTTAATATTGTCGAGGTAAGACAGAAAAGACGGTGGTAACGTTAGTTGGCAGACTCCCGGTGCTGCGTTAGCTAACGCTAGCTAACTAGGTAGCCCACGTTAGCTCTACCTATTAGCTAGCTACGTTAGCTAACGTTCTGGCTAACGCCCGGCGAACAACTGGACTGAACAACTAATTTATTCGTAGTGATTAGAGATGTGTCCTTTGGCAGAAGGTTTGCTAAGACTTTCGTTTTCATACATAAATGCTGTAGCGGTGGCTAGCTGTAAGTGCATATCAGCGTGCTGCCCGTTGTGTTGATAGAAACGTACCGCTGGTTAACGCTAGAAGTCTACTTACACCACTATATCACCGAGGTTCAGAAAATGTAAGCCCGTGTTAATTATATTATGGTTAATTTTATTGTGTGAATTCATTTAACTGGATGTTTCTACGGCGGCGATCGAGCGGATTCATTATATTATTTTCAGTTAAAATCATTTAATTAAAGGAGTACCATGGTGATTTTCACACTTTCTCGGTTTTACGTGCTATTTGCACAAGAGGCATTGAAGAAACACAATGAGCAATGTATTAAATATGTCCGTTCTGTATTTTTGGAGAAACATGCGTTTTAAATTCATCGTCCTATTTTCAACCGGTTGAGAAAGTTGTCATTTTGCTACGTCACGAATACAGTAACCACTCCTATTTCCACGCCCCGCAAAGAAATATGACAGGACACACTATCCTGCTGTTCAGACATTACAAATATTTGACTAACGTTAGGTTCACTTAAATTAGAGTGCCTTTAGATTATGTCTGGTTATATTCATTTAGCTAGCTAGGTAACGTTAGCTAGCTAGGAGGTTTGCTTTCATAAGGCAATGTTATCGATAACGTTAGCTTGCTAGTTTGCTTTTATGAGGACGTTATAGTTGTGCTTTTATCTTAACTTGGCTAGCTAGATAGCAAAAATTATAACTGGATATAAGTCAACGTCCTTACCATAGCTATCTTATAGAGATTCACTATATTAGATTTGTTGAATTATTTTAAAGGTGAATGTTACCCATTTTAAGAATTCACATGTGTTACTGTGCCCCAGGACAGTTCAGTCAGTATGTGAACACCCACCACTCTCTCCTAAAACTAGAAATTGGAGAGACAACCCTCCAATCGGTGATGTCATTGGGATGTAAAATCTGGAGCTGCTCTATAGACAATGAATGGGGCTCTGAGTTTATGAGGCTATAAAATGTTTGTGAGCTCTTGCACCCAAATGAGGATTCAATTCTGGTTCAGACCTTCTAGCAATGCTAGATTATAAATGTATTTTGGGTATTAGAGCTCACATAGACATTGTATGGCCTCACAAAGTCAGAGCCTCATTCACTGTCTATGGAGCAGCGTCTTAGAATGCTAGTGCTAACAAACAGTCATGGCTTTAATGCGATAATGAGAGCACTTTCGGTTGACCTAAAAAAACGATATTAAAAAAACAAAAATAGACGTGCTGTTATACCTGGTTAGAAAGCTTATGCTCTCAGCTACTGAATAAACGAATTTTCGAACAAGCCAGACTTTACTAAAAAGTACAACAACGCCGTCAACAGCACGTGTGCAGCAGCTTCAGGTCCGGTCTAACTCCAGAAATTTGGGTCGGCTAACACGTAGTAGGCTATCCTGTGTCTATGAGTTCGTATCTAAGGTAACAGATTAAACTCTGAATTGCAGCACAGTTAAATGTTTTTATTTGAATGGTAAAAATGAGCTGAACTTAACGTAAAACCATAAATCAATCACATTAATCTCCCTAGCCCTGTCTTGCTTTTTAAAATGGAGCGGTTGTGCAGTGCAGATATAACGTTATTCCAAGACCCTCTGAAGTGGCCAGCTAGCTTTATGATTCGCCGTCACTCGTCACAGCATACCGTGAGTAAATCGCTGATCTCAAGTATTGATGAAGGGTTAATTTAGCTCTGAATACGTGTGTTGCAAATGAACTCGTTGCCGTGATGTTATATCATGTATACCATACTATGTCTCTGCTCATGCTACAGAAACTGTTCGCTCCGTTCAGCACAAAGTTGACTTTGCGTTGGCGGCAACCACACATCACAATTTCTGCAGGAATTGTCTAGTTATTCTTTATTATTTATTCCGCCCATTTTTTGGACCGCTACTCCTCCCAGAGTTTTCGCACCACATACACGTGCAATATGTCAAATCGAGCGGCTTGATCGGGAATGGTGTGCTATTACTTTGTGGAAAGATTGGTTGCACGGTTTTTGAAAAATTTGAATTTTTGTGGGCAATTTTTCCCATAGAGAATGAATGGCGGAATGTTCACCTTTGTGATGTCACAATGCTCTGTCTTCTCACCCTTGTGATGTCACAATGCCCTGTGTTCTAGCAGCAGTACTCTGGTCTCTCTCTAGATTTGAACATTCGGCCATTCATCTCTATGGGGAAAAATTGCCCACAAATTGTGCAATGCCTCATTGGACATGGTAGAGAGTCCTTTGTCCATTGGTGGAGATCAGCCTCGCCCCCCTTCCTGATTGGCCGATGTTTGATATTTCATAACTTTTGAACCATTTGTCATAGAGAACTATGGGTCGCGTCATTGGACTCAGTAAAGACCTAGCAACCGCCTAGAACTCCATAGCAACCCCCTAGCAACACCCTAGCAACCACCTAAAACACCCTAGCAACGGCCTAGAACTCCATAGCAACCACCTAACAACACACTAGCAACCACCTATAACTCCATAGCAACCGCCTAGCAACACCCTAGCAACCGCCTATAACTCCATAGCAACCACCTAGCAACACCCTAGCAACCGCCTAGAACTCCATAGCAACCACCTAGCAACACCCTAGCAACACCCTAGCAACCACCTAGCAACACACTAGCAACGGCCTAGAACTCCATAGCAACCACCTAGCAACACCATAGCAACCACCTAAAACACCCTAGCAACGGCCTAGAACTCCATAGCAACCACCTAACAACACACTAGCAACCACCTATAACTCCATAGCAACCGCCTAGCAACACCCTAGCAACCACCTAGAACTCCATAGCAACCACCTAGCAACACCCTAGTAACTGCCTAGAACTCCATAGCAACCACCTAGCAACCCCCTAGCAACATCCTAGCAACCACCTAGGAACACCCTAGCAACCACCTGGAACACCATAGCAACAATCTGGAACACCATAACAACTGCCTAGCAACGCCATAGCAACCGGCTATAACTCCATAGCAACCACCTAGCAACACCATAGTAACCACCTAGAACTCCATAGCATCCACCTAGCAACCACCTAGAATACCCTAGCAACCACCTAGCAACACCTTAGGTACCACCTGGAAGCCATAACCACTGCCTAGCAACACCCTAGCAACCGCCTATAACTCCATAGCAACCACCTAGCAACATCCTAGCAACCACTTAGAATACCCTAGCAACCACCTAGCAATGCCCTAGCAACCACCTGGATCTCCATAGCAACCACCTGGATCTCCATAGCAACCACCTAGCAGCACCCTCGCAACCGCCTAAAATTCCATGAAACCACCTAGAACTCCACAGAACCACCTAGAAACACCCTAGCAACTGCCTCAAACATCATAGCAACTACCTACCACTGTTCACTCTGTTCAGCAGAAAGTCGACTTTGCATTGGCGGCAACCACACTTCACAATTTCTGCAGGAATTGTCTAGTTAGTGTGGTTGCCTTAGGGCAACTACACTATTATTATTGCACATATTATTATTATTATTATTATTATTCTATCTTTCCACCCATTTTTTGGACCGCTACTCCTCCCAGAGTTTTCGCACCACATACATGTGCAATATGTCAAATCGAGCGGCCTGATCGGGAATGGTGTGCTATTACTTTGTGGAAAGTTTGGGTGGACGGTTTTTGAAATATTTGAATTTTTGTGGGCAATTTTTCCCATAGAGAATGAATGGCGGAATGTTCACCTTTGTGATGTCACAATGCTCTGTCTTCTCACCCTTGTGATGTCACAATGGTCTGTCTTCTAGCAGCAGTACTCTGGTCTCTCTCTAGATTTGAACATTCTGCCATTCATCTCTATAGGGAAAAAATGTCCACAAATTGTGCAATGCCTCATTGGCCATGGTAGAGAGTCCCATGTCCATTGGTGTAGATCAGCCTCGCCCCCCTTCCTGATTGGCCGATGTTTGATATTCCATATCTTTTGATCCGTTTGTCATAGAGAACTATGGGTCGCGTCATTGGACTCAGTAAAGACCTAGCAACCGCCTAGAACTCAATAGCAACCCCCTAGCAACCCCCTAGCAACACCCGAGAACACCCTAGCAACGGCCTAGAACTCCATAGCAACCACCTAACAACACACTAGCAAACACCTGGAACACCATAGCAAATGCCTGGCAACACCCTAGCAACTGGGTATAACGCCATAGCAACCACCTAGCAACACCATAGTAACCACCTAGAACACCATAGCAACCACTTAGCAACACCCTAGCAACCACCTGGAATACCATAGCAACCAGCTAGCAACACCCTAGCAACAATCTGGAACACCATAACAACTGCCTAGCAACACCCTAGCAACTACATGGAACACCTTAGCAACGACCTAGCAACACCCTAGCAACCACCTGGAACACCATAACAACTGCCTAGCAACACCCTAGCAACCGCCTATAACTCCATAGCAACCACCGAGCAACATCCTAGCAACCACTTAGAATATCCTAGCGACCACCTAGCAACACCCTAGCAACAATCTGGAACACCATAACAACTGCCTAGCAACACCCTAGCAACCGCCTATAACTCCATAGCAACCACCTAGAACACCCTAGCAACCACCTAGAACAGTATAGTAACACCCTAGCAACACCCTAGCAACCAGGTATAACACCCTAGCAACCACCTAGAACTCCATAGCAACCCCCTAGCAACCACCTAGAACACCCTAGCAACCGCCTAGAACTCCATAGCAACCACCTGGAACACCATAGCAAATGCCTAGCAACACCCTAGCAACCGCCTATAACTCCATAGCAACTACCTAGCAACATCCTAGCAACCACCTAGCAACACCGTAGCAACTACCTGGAACACCATAGCAATCACCTAGCAACACCCTAGAAACCACCTGGAACACCATAACAACTGCCTAGCAACACCCTAGCAACCGCCTATAACTCCATAGCAACCACCAAGCAACATCCTAGCAACCACTTAGAATATCCTAGCGACCACCTAGCAATGCTGTAGCAACCACCTGAAACTCCATAGCAACCACCTAGCACCACCCTAGCAACCGCCTAGAATTCCATGAAACCACCTAGAACTCCATAGAACCACCTAGCAACACCCTAGCAACCGCCTATAACTCCATAGCAACCACCGAGCAACATCCTAGCAACCACTTAGAATATCCTAGCGACCACCTAGCAATGCCGTAGCAACCACCTGAAACTCCATAGCAACCACCTAGCACCACCCTAGCAACCGCCTAGAATTCCATGAAACCACCTAGAACTCCATAGAACCACCTAGCAACACCCTAGCAACTGCCTCAAACATCAAATGCCTAGCAACACCCTAGCAACCGGCTATAACTCCATAGCAACCACCTAGCAACACAATAGTAACCACCTAGAACTCCATAGCATCCACCTAGCAACACCCTAGCAACCGGCTATAACTCCATAGCAACCACCTAGCAACACAATAGTAACCACCTAGAACTCCATAGCATCCACCTAGCAACACCCTAGCAACCACCTAGAACACCCTAGCAACCCCGTAAAACTCTATAGCAACCACCTAGCAACACCTTAGCAACCACCTGGAACACCATAGCAAATGCTTAGCAACACCCTAGCAACCAGGTATAACTCCATAGCAACCACCTAGCAACACCCTAGCAACCACTTGGAACACCATAGCAACCACCTAGCAACACCCTAGCAACAATCTGGAACACCATAACAACTGCCTAGCAACACCCTAGCAACCGCCTATAACTCCATAGCAACCACCTAGCAACATCCTAGCAACCACCTAGAATACCCTAGCAACACCCTAGCAACCACCTAGAACTCCATAGCAACCACCCAGCAACACCTTAGCAACCACCTGGAACACCATAGCAACCGCCTAGCAACACCCTAGCAACCACCTGGAACACCATAGCAAATGCTTAGCAACACCCTAGCAACCAGGTATAACACCCTAGCAACCACCTAGAACTCCATAGCAACCACCTAGCAACACCCTAGCAACCACTTGGAACACCATAGCAACCACCTAGCAACACCCTAGCAACAATCTGGAACACCATAACAACTGCCTAGCAACACCCTAGCAACCGCCTATAACTCCATAGCAACCACCTAGAACACCCTAGCAACCACCTAGAACAGTATAGTAGCACCCTAGCAACACCATATCAACTTCCTAGAAACACCCTAGCAACCACATAAAACACCATAGCAACTACCTAGCAACACCCTAGCAACCACTGCGAACACCATAGCAACTGCATACAACACCATAGCAACCACCTAGCAACACACTAGCTTTTAATTTTTCATCTGATTTCAGGTCAAGAACATGGTATCAGTTCAGGACACAATCCACTAGCTGGCGGTAATCACAAATAAAAATGTTTACACTGAAAACATCATTGTCTGTAGACTTTATAACTACACAATTCCTGCAGATATTGTGAATTGTGGTTGCCGCCAATGCAAAGTCGACTTTGTGCTGAAGAGTGAACAGTGTCTGTAGTATGAGCAGAGAAAGAGTATTGTGTATGTGCTATAACATCATGGCAACGAGTTGATTTGCGACACTTTTAAAAGCAAATTATAACCTTTTTGTAAACACCTAGGGAAGACCGCGAAACAATCCAATCATATGCCACAACAGATTTAAGGTGGACCGGAATTTTCGAATCGGGAGCATTTAACATTTCATTACCAAATTACAGATCGTTTTCACATTAGTGTTATCATTATCCACTCACTTGACAAGGGCAACGGATTGCAATGTTTGAACCATAGACTGTAGAAAAATAGATTTGAACTGAACGCTAACTGAACTGAATGCATGCATTTTTTAGAATATCAATCGGACCCAGGTCCAGGAATAGAATTCCGTATCAAAAAACATTTGATTGATAAAATAAACCTGTGGCGCACTCTTCCATTGGCTGTGACTGGCGTAACTAAACTAGCCTAGATCAGTTCATTAGCCTTTAAAAAAACGTAGCTACACTTACTATTATTCGGCTGTTCGTAAAAATAAACATCAACAAGAAAACAAGATGCAATGTGCCTAGAGCCAACAACAAAACACGGTGCTGTGTGCGACCGAAGCAGGGGGCCTGCCTACCAGCTGTTGCTACTGCTTCTTGCGATTTTCCCGCAGGGCAGTAAAAGTTCAATCCTCAATTGCGAACTGCGAGCTCGTAGCTCCAAGTTCCCCGCTTGCTGATCCGGGGTCGCACCTCGCAGGTTGAGCTCGGAGCTCCCACGTCGTTGCTCGCTCGTCCCAGCTCCACCTCTCAGAACGTAGCTCCCAGCTCGCACCTCACCATTCGGAGCGCGCTGATTCCAGCTCCCAGAGCGGTGAGGGGACCAGTTTTAACTTTTTTTATGCACTAGCCACTGTGTCTGGTACATTCTCACCTTTTTTACCAGCCACTTTTTAAAAATCAATATGCGGCGACTGAAGTGAAAATTGGTGGGGCACAAAACTTTCCTTTAAACTAATCATTGATCTAAACCTGTTTTCATTAATTTGCCGACCATCGGACTAATCAAGTAGCCTAACACACAGCGTCTTCGTACCTTATTAGGGAGATTAGATCATAAATTCAATTTATCCGTTAAAAATCCGTTTTAATCACCAAGTAGTCTACACTTAACAAACAAAATACACAAGTCTGTTATATACCGTGTTAACTTTCAGAATAACTAGCAAAAACAAAACCTGCACTTCAAGACTGTTTACAATCTATGCATTGCAGATGTTTTCCATGAATACGAGTGCGGACAAAGAAGTGCAAGTGTCCGTAAATAATGTTGATTAAAAATGTGCACAATTTCGTACTATAAATGAAAATAAATGTAGGCTATAATGCCTAGGCTACTCGCTAAAACTGCCTATTTTGGGAGTTTAAGCGAGTAGCTTATTTTTGTGGATTCATTGTATTGATACTCAAGGAAAATCTAGGGAAGTTTCCGCTACTGCTTAGTGATTAAAACGGATTTTTAAAAATCGCATTTATCGTTTAATCTCCCTAACACAATGGGAGGTCTCTCTCTCGCTCTCTCTTTCTCTCTCTCTCTCTCTCTCTCAAGACGCAGATCTGCCTTGTTCGGAATCCGTCCTGTGCCCCGAAGTTATTATTCTTTAAATAAAATAATTTCTTACATTTTTCCTGCAATGTACTCCATCACACAGAAGTGGAATATAGGCTACAGTCCACACAAAAGTGTCTCCAGTTAAAAATAAACACCGCGCCAGTCAAAACAAAATTGTGTCCAGTTAAAAATGAACACCGCGGAATCACCTTGACCTCTCATCAAAGTGCCGCAGTGTACTAAAGCTCTGAGAGTTGAATAGCACGTCACCAATTCACTTGGTATTCCAAGAGAGACGGTTAACTAGCGAAAGCCTGCGATCAAAATCTTCATACATTCATCTATTTTGCTCACATTTTGTATCGTCCTTTGGCAGAAGGTTTGGTAAGACTTTCGTTTTCATACATACATTTAATCTTGTCTAGGTAAGAAAGAGAAAAGACGGTAATGTTAGTTGGCCGACTCCCGGTTCTGCGTCAGCTAACACTAGCTAACCAGGTACATTATCCCTACCTATTACCTAGCTAGGTTAGCTAACGTGCCGGCTAACGGCGAACAATTGGACTGCACATCTAATTCATTAGTATTGTAGTGATTATAGATTTGTCTTTTGGCAGAAGGTTTGCTAAGACTTTCGTTTTCAGACAAAAAATGCTGTAGCGGTAGCTAGCTGTAAGTGCATATCAGCGTATATGACGAAGCGTGTTGATAAGCGTACCGATGGCTAGTCCTAGTCTACTGACACCTCTATATAACGGAGGTTCAGAAAATGTAAGCCCATGTTTGGTTAATTTTATTATGCGAATTCATTTAACCGAAGAAACCTATGACGGCTATCGTGACCACGACATTTATTTTTTGTACAGCTATTTTTTGGGGATAAACTAGCATTCATTATTTTATTTTCTGTTAAAACATGTAATTAATATCCAGGGAGATAGCCAACTGCTTGCACGTTGCATGACATGTGTAGCCATTTACTAATATGATATGGAAAATGAAGCAAGTTGATGCTGAAAACTTTTGTGTAGGTAGGGCGGGCAACATGGAGCTTTAGAATGTCGCCAGCTGTGTATGCGCGTGAGCTCGACAATACATTTCTCACAGAAAAGGTCGTTCGTCGCCTTTTTCAGTTAATTACAGTGGTGATAGAAGTGACAAGTTAGCTTGTGTGCTACTGTGCTGTTAGCCTTTATTGATCGCCGCACAAGGTTAATGCGAAGTAGCTAGCACAATCGGACAGCACTAACCCCTGTACGGTAGGCTACTTGCTCAATCGAACGATAAATGTAAAAAACATTCGATCATAGTCAGCGACACCGACCTTTTGTCACACCCTCAGTAAACGGCAAAAGTCCCAGTAGAAGATTGAATTCAATCTTTTAAAGTTATATATTTTCTGAAACGTTATCGCTTGGCCACAATGAGTGAAACTGGGCGATCCGAAAGTATTTGCTGTGTGAATTACGTCAGAAGGATTCAGCCTTGTTGATTGCTACCTAAACTTCACAGTCCCGATCTTATCATTGATGGAATTTTGAAAGCGCGAGCTGAAAGGCCACAAAAAACAGCCAATATATCACATTAATATTCCATATATGTACAATTGCCGTCCACAATACGTTAATTTAAGGCTAAACTGGTATTTTAATCACAGTGCTTATGTTAATTTCCGGAAATACATTTTTCGATTGTCCTCTCTATTTCAGGTTGATATAGAAGATCTCCCTGTTTATTGACCCCACATTCCACAACTGTCTTGTTTCATCACAACAGGTCTGTACTTTGTGTAACGATTAGTTGCATTTAATTGTGGTAAGTATATCAAGAATATTTAGATCAGAAGGGGACTGAAGGTGTGATTGTGATTAGAGGACAATAGTTGTTGCAAAGTACTGCTCCAGTTTTTTTTTTTCCAGAGTTGGCTGGCCATTCAGAGAAGGACTACAGTTGGCGCAGAAAGAGTGTTCCAGTTCTGCCCTCTACAGTTCGGTAGAGGCGCGGTTACAGGTAGGCTATGTAATTAGTATTATACGGACTTTCAACTGGGAAAATTATTATCTGTAAGGAATAAACCACGACGGGCTGTCCCCTTATTGTAAAATAATGTACGACGGGGTGGTACCACCGAAGTAGGCTACGTTATTTTCCGATAACGGGGCAGCCCGGAGGGGTTTATTGCACATATACAATGGGTTACCAACAATGACTATACATGGTTACTTGAGTATTTATAGATTTTTATCGACTTAAGCACCGTTGTTAAAAAAACCTCTGGTCGTTAATTCTATAAAAACAACGATTCTGTCAAGAAAAACTAGTTCCTTCTCGTTTTATACCATACAATTAGCAGCAATTTTGGTCATTTTTGTTGTAACAATAATTCAAATTCTACAGAGCAAAATTGCAGTTTTAACTGCTTTAGAATGCTGTATTTTGTAGCACATTGATTTTAGAACTGTTAAAAGGCCGATGTGTCCCTTTACTGAGAATTAATGCCCACCCTTGCACCAGAGATTCACTATATTAGATTCGTTGAATTATTTTAAAGGGGAATGTCACCCATTTTAAGAATTCAATATGTTCTTACTGTGCCCCAGGGCTGTTCAGGAGTTACTGGAGAAGGACTACAGTTGGTGCAGAAAGAGTGTTCCAGTTCTGCCCTCTACAGTTCGGTGGAGGCGTGGTTGCAGGTTAGTATTATACAGTCACCATTTTAGCTGTGTCAACTGGGGAAATTATTATCTGTAAGGAGTAAACCACGACGGTAATACATAAATTTAGCGAAAATTAAGGCCCTTAAAAAGCATTAAAACCTTCTAATCGCCATTTTATGAGGTATTCAATTTTGCAGCTATTTTCAATGTGAATATTTTTCACTATTTGTCCAAAGAGTTTGTATGCTAAAAGTTTTGAATTTATGCAAGGAATAAACCACGATGGGCTGTCCTGTTATTCGAAAATAATGTAGGCCTGCGATGGGGTTGGTGATGTGGCCGAGGCAAAGCCGATGAGGGGTTTATTCCACTTATATAACGGGTTACCCACAATGACTATATGGTTACTTTTATATTTATTGATTTTTACCGACTTGATCAGCTGAAACTGAAATATTTTTCAGCGGCCTTTTGGGCATATTACTTTACTGTTGTCGAGCAAACTCTTGTTGGTAGTTCTATATGGACCGTTGATATGCAAAAACACTGGTGCATTGGTAGTTCTATTTGCACCGTTGTTAAGCAATAACCTCTGGTTGCCATCTTCTTGATTTATACCATACAATTAGCACCATTTTTTGTCATTTTTGCCATTGCATTATTTAAAAGAACTGCATAACTCCATAACTCAATCAGATTCACCTCCCTGTTTTGCTTTTTAAAATAACGTGGTCATGCAGTGTAGACATAGTGTCTTTCTAAGACCCTCTGAAACCGGGTTTCAATGCCAGCTAGCTTTATGATAGGTTCACCGTCACTTGTCACCTAGCCAATATTAAAATTTAGCTGGGTTTTAGGTCAAAATGGTCTCACAGCATTCTTGTTATCGCAGCTAAAACAATGGTTACTACAAACGCAATCATTTACAAAGATACGGAATAAAATGCGTCCTGTAGCCAGGAGTTAAATATGGAACGCCTATTCTACTGTCCAAATAAGGGATGATTCAGTATTTTGTGAGATAGTTGGTGACCCTAAATGAAGCCACCAAGAACCATGATTCAACGTTGCCATCAATTGTGAAATTGGACACTGAAAAGGGGTGGGGATGTAACAACAATTCAAAATAGAAAGAATAATATTTCTGTCCAACCTGCTTTAGAATGCTGGATTATGCTGCACATTGATTTTTAGAACTGTTAAAATGCAGTGAGCTGGTGCAAACTGAAAAATTGTTGGAAATGCAAAGCAACTGAATTTGGGCACATGCCATTATTCTTGATAGGTATTTGTAAGGAGGGAGCCCCCACCCCCACAGCTCACTGTTTGTTTCCTATATTACCATTATCCAATTTGAAAGTTTACACAAGTACATATAGTGAAATTCTGAGTTCTGAAATGAATTATTTCATAAGACACTGTGTGTGTGTGGCTTTATCAGTTGTAATTGTAATATAGGCCTAAGAGTGTCCTTCTAATGGCTGAGTTGCCATTCACTGCTGTAGAGCCCCACCTGTCCAATAACATGCTGACGATGTGATTCCCAGCAATGTTTTGTGTGAAAATGTTGTATGGCCTCATTTGTTAGTCCAAATGCAATGGAAAGTGAATGGGAGAGAGAGCAAAGCATGCAAAGACCGCAGAGATTTTTGTTAATGACCGTGTTGTGTGTGTGTGAGCGTGTTATTGTTATTACTTTTAATAAACCTTGCCTTTGGGTTAGTCACTCAATTTATTCTCTTGAGCTTTTGTTCCCTCCCAGCCCCATCTGAATTCTGTTGAATTGATACAGTGGTCCATAGAAGTTATCGCAAACTAAGAATGTTTAGTTTTGCACTCTCATAATAAATGTATAGTAAATGTAAGTTAAAGGTGTGTCGCTGAGGTAACCGGTGCAGTCACGCAGTGTAGACATAGCATTTTTCCAAGACCCTCTGAACATGCCAGCTAGCTTTATGATTTTAGGTCAGAATGGTCTCACGGCATGCTTGTTATCCCGGCTAGCTAGCCAGCTAACTACAGAATTGTAATCAAAACAGCAGTTATTTTAAACGCAATCCTTCAGAAAGATATGGATGAAAACGTGTCCCGTAGCCATGAGTTAAATATGGAACGCCTGTTCTACTGTCCAAGCAAGGGACGGTTCCATATTTTGCGGGATGATTGGCAACCCGAAATAAAGCTAGCAGCAGTAAATAGAAATGTGATTCAACGTTGCCATTTTTGAAATTGGTCATTGAAAACGGGAGGGGATGTAAAAACATTTGAAATTCTAAAGAGAAAAGTTGCTGTTTTAACTGCTTTAGAATGCTGTATTTTGTAGTGCATTCATTTTAGAACTGTTAAAAGGCTGAGGTGTACCTTTACTGAGAATTAATGCCCACCTGTGGACCAATCAGAATAGAGTATTCAGCCAAGCCGTTGTATAAATATAATTAAGAGATTCACTATATTAGATTCATTGAATTATTTCAAAGAGGAATGTAACCCAATTTAAGAATTCACATATGTTCTTACTGTGCCCCAGGCCAGTTCAGGAGTTATTGGAGAAGGACTACAGTTGGTGCAGAAAGAGTGTTCCAGTTCTGCCCTCTACAGTTCGGTAAAGGCGTGGTTACAGGTATGTAACTAGTATTATACAGAAGTCAGCATTTGAGCTGTTTCAACTGGGAAAATTATTATCTGTAAGGAATTAACCACGATGGGCTGCCCCATTATTGTAAAATAATGTACGATGGGGTGATACCACTGAAGTAGGCTACATTATTTCCGATAACAGGACAGCCCGGAGGGGGTTATTCCACTTATACAATGGGTTACCAACAATGACTATATATGGTTACTTTAGTATTTATTGATTTCACCTGAAATTGAAATATTCTTCCACGGCCGTTTGGGCATATTATTTTACCATTGTTAATACAAAAACTCTGGTTGGTAGTCCTATTTGCACCGTTGTTAAGCAAAAAGCTCTGGTTGTTAATTCCATGAAACCAATGATTCTATCAAAAAAAAAAAGTTCCTTCTTGTTTTATATTATACAATCAGCACCAATTTTGGTCATTTTTGTCATTACATTATTTAAGAAAACTACATAAACCATAACTCAAAACCATAAGTCAATCAAATTAATCTCCCTAGCTCTGTCTTGTTTTCTAAAATGGCGCGGTCACGTAGTGTAGACATAGCATTTTTCCAAGACTCTCTGAACATGCCAGCTAGCTTTATGATAGGTTCGCCGTCACTCATCACCTAGCCAATATTAAAATTCTGGGTTTTAGGAATTTAACATGTTTCTGGTTAAATTAATCAAAAGCCGTTATAAATTACTGCAAACAGTATAACAGCACTCCCTCTCATATGATATTGCTTAAATAAAATGAGGAAGAGAAACATTTCCCCGTTTTGGGGAGTTGTGTGTGTGGCGGGGTTTTGTACGTGCGCGCGACTGTGTTCAACACATAAACGAACCTAGAAAAATAAACTCCTCACTGACAAGCGTGAGGCACTCATTGTAGTATAACTACCTTCGAAATAAGCAGTATGTCGGATATGAAAAAGAAAGCTTTCTTTATAATGAAAAACAGTTGGCGTACATTTTATATTTACAAACAATAAACTAGCGCTAGGCTATGCACTTGGTATTTACGTCTCAGTCGCATATGAAATCAAAACAAAAAAACGGTCACACTTTCTTTCTGCCGCAAGGAATTCTGGTACTTGCAGTTTTTCAACCATTCGTTTTCCAATACAACAGAAAAATGCATCTCTAATCAATATCAATCAAACGTAATACAAATGAATGTATTTCTATTTAACTTAACTGTAAATAATATAGATATACTTTTAACAGCTTTCAGTGAATCATAATAAATTAACCATGGAACCTATTAAGTTAGCTACAACACTCACTGTGCTGAACACAAAGAGGCTGACAATGTATTTCAATGGAGATGTCTCTGAGAGATGGAAAACTTAGACACAGATAGCGCTGTTCATTAAGCAGTACTTTAAATTTTGTTCATTGCTACAACAGATTTTTTTTTTCAGATGTTTTCATTGTGAAGCTCTTTCGTGCAGCACTTTGACTAAAATTAGCAATGTTTTGTTTTGGATTAAGCTATTTTGTGCATTGTTGTGTTAATTGTTATATTTATTGTCATATTTTCACTTGATTAAGGATAATAAATTGTTATTACATTGTTAATGTTTTATGAATCCATTTGATTAAACGCAATTTTTGATGATAAAATGGGATTAAACCATAAAACACAGAATCCAGAAAAATTGCAATGGTAAACATGGAATTTAGATTAAAATAAAACGGATTTCATAGGGCACTACAAATGTCACCAGCAGTGGCTTTATTTCATCACACAAGGGTCTGACAACATTTAAAACATATTCTAACATTAATTTGCTCTTAAAACAATATTAAACTTATCCAAAAGTGTTTATTGGTTTTCCCTGCTGTGTCCATCAGGTACTGCTCTGCTCATTACTAGATACAGTATTTAAAGGCAAATAAGATGATTATATAACTTCCTGGTTGGTGTTAATATTGAAAAACTTGTCTGATCTGTCAATTATCTATCACATAATTTAGTGATAACATCATGCCACGCCGGGGGAAGAGATCTGAGGCTGCAAAGCAACGCTGGGCTAAGTTGGACCTTTCAGACCCTCGGTTTCAGGGTCCAGAACCACAAAGGAGCATTCAAGTCATGGAGGTATGTGACAGGCAATGTAAACAGGAGGTGTGTAGTCCACCTGTGGTGTCATCCCCATGCACAGCTCCATATCATGCACAGCCGGAGGTTCAAGAGGTCAACAGCAGTGTGCAGGTCATAGGCATTTCTGAACATGATACTGTACAAGAAGCAGGCGCCCCACCACCCTCTGTGATATCTGTGCAGGCGTCCCATAGTCAGGATTATAGTGACTATGAGCCTGAGTCAAGGAATCGTCAGTGTACATGCATGGCTCTGACATTTCTAGCACACCAGAATGAGGGTCATGACTTAAAGGAGGCTGATCTTGACAAGATACTGGACAAGGGAGACAGTCTGTATAAGAAAACTATAAAACAGCTAAAAAGTGAAAATAGGTTCCGCAACTACTACTTGACCTTGGAGGAAACGCCACTCACTGTCACAACCGAGCACCATGAGTACAGAGTGCAGAGATCTTCAGTGGAAATGGGATTCATGAGAGACAAGGGAGATCCTGGCACAGAGGATTGGTTTCAAAATCTTCGCACAAGACTTCAGTGTCTGTCTGCAGGTGTTACACATGCACTGCTTACAGTATCACCATATACCATTGCCGTGTTCACAGACAAGTCTGGGAGATATGGACTGTTTGACTCTCATAACAGAGATGCTGATGGGCTACCTGTGCCTGGAGGAAAAGCTGTAATGATGACCTTTACACATTTGGATGACCTAATTGAAAAGATTGACCGGTTGAATGCCCTGCTATATTGTGGGTCTATTGACAGAAAACAGTTTGACTTCATGCCGGTGACATTTGCACATGCAAAGGCTCTGTCACATCGTTTGCCTTCCCTACAAGTGCAATCTGAAAACCTGCATGACAAAAGGCCTGTGGAAGTGAAGGTGACACCAACTGCCGAACATGAAACAGACACTGGACTCTCAACCAGCCAACATTCTCTCCAGTCAGTCAATGCACTGTCCACACATGTGATGTCAAAGGCTACACAGGTTACAACATCTAAAAAACTCAGTAAACAGCAAAGAAAAAAACAAATGAAGAAACAAAGAAAAGACACACAGCTGTGTGTAATGATATCTGCCACTCATAAAAAACAAACATCTCAGAGAGAGAGATATAGAAGAGATGTAGATTTCAGGGTGAAGAAGAAGGAAAACATGAAGGAATCCATGGCAAGGAGATACAAAACAGATACACATTTCTGGATAAAGAAGAAGGAAAACATGAATGAATCCATTACGAGGAGATACAAAACAGATTCACATTTCAGGATAAAGAAGAAGGAATCCATGGTGAGGAGATACAAAACAGATCCACATTTCCGGATGAAGCAGAAGGAATCCATGACGAGGAGATACAAAACAGATCCACATTTCCGGATGAAGCAGAAGGAATCCATGACAAGGAGATACAAAACAGATCCACATTTCCGGATGAAGCAGAAGGAATCCGTGACGTGGAGATACAAAACAGATCCACATTTCCGGATGAAGCAGAAGGAATCCGTGACGTGGAGATACAAAACAGATCCACATTTCCGGATGAAGCAGAAGGAATCCGTGACGTGGAGATACAAAACAGATCCACATTTCCGGATGAAGCAGAAGGAATCCGTGACGAGGAGATACAAAACGGATTCACATTTCAGAATGAAGCAGAAGGAATCCATGGCCAGGAGATACAAAACGGATTCACATTTCAGGATGGCCCATAAGCTGCGCTGTTCATTGAAAATAAGAATAAAATACAGAGAGGTGAATAAAGTCATGCTTCAAATGCTTCAAAAGTGCATTGATGAAAAAAATAGGTTACTTCAGAGAGCTATAGCCACTTTCCAGGAACACATTAAAGCTGGGCCAACCTTTGTATGCACAATGTGTCATCGCACCCTTTTCCCCAATCAAGTGCGATTTTGCCATCGAGCTAATTACAAGAAGAATCCACGTGAGGTTGCTGCCTGTTTGACAGGGAAATATGTTCATGAGTGTGACCGTCAATGTGGAGGCCCTGACCAATGCACTGTGCCTGATGAAAGGAGAAAGGAGTGGATTTGTTACACCTGTGATTCCCATTTAAAGGCAGGAAACAGATCATGCATAGCTGTGGCGAACAACTTGGAGCTGGCACCTATTCCCCCAGAACTCTGCAATTTGAATGTGCTGGAAAGACAACTCTTAGCGAAAATACTGCCATTTGCCAAGATTGTCACACTTCCTAAAGGTCGACAGACAGCTGTACATGGTGCTGTCGTCTGTGTGCCATCTGAGGTGGAAACCACAGTGAACACCTTACCCAGGCTGCCCAGCTCATCCCATTTGTATAGAGTGAAGCTAAAAAGACATGTGAATTACAAAGGCCATCAGCACTTTCACACTGTAAATATGAGAAATGTAGTAGCGGGCCTGTCCAAACTCATTGATACACACCCTGAGTACAGAGACATTTCAATCAGACATAATGCAGCAATGTATAATGAAACTATTGAAGACCTGCTACAAGACCCACCCATTGATGGCAACGTACAGCAAAATCAACCAGACACAAATGATGTCATGGAATTTGACAGTTGTGATGAGACCGAAATGATGGAGATACAAGACTGTATTGAAAATGTCAATCCATCGCAGGTGCAGCATGCAAGCTCAACATCTGCTAACGAGCAACATGAAAGTCAGGATAAACAACCACCTAGTGCAGAGGATGAGCAAGCTGCACTGAGACCTGGAGTGGGCCTAGATAGTTGCTTGCAACCAGCTGACATTGGACACGAGACATTGACATATGGTGATGGCATATTCAGCATTGCCCCTGCACAAGGAAACAAGCCTGTCAGCTTCTTCAGGGTCCCTAAACTTGAAGCAATGGCCTTCCCTGTTCAGTTCCCTACTGGAGAGAATACATTGGATGCGGCAAGAAAAGTCAAACTATCCCCAAGCATGTATTTCAACGCAAGACTTTTCTGTGTTGACAATCGTTTTGCAAGAGACCAAAGCTACCTGTTCTTTGCACAGTTTGTCACAGAGACACACATGGCCAAAAACAGCATGTCCATTCAGTTAAGGAAAGGTAAACCCATTACCCGGGATGGACGCAAAATAAACAATAAGATGTTACAGGACAAGCGTGAGGTTGAGAGACTGGTGAGAAACAGAGATGCAACAAGATTCATGCAACCACTGAGAGGGACTCCAGCTTACTGGGAGAAAACTCTTAAGGATTTGTTTGCCATGGTCAGACAATTGGGGACGCCTACCTTTTTTCTGACCTTCTCTGCCGCAGAATTCCGATGGCCGGAATTTATAACTGCAATCAAATCGCAGCAAGGTCAACGGGTGAATTTTGATGAGCTGGACTGGGCTGAAAAATGTGACATTCTCAGAAGCAACCCAGTGACCACCATGCGTATGTTTGACAAGCGAGTTGAAGCTCTGATGAGAGAACTGCTGCTGTCTCCTGCTCATCCAATTGGTCAGGTTATCGATTTATTTTACCGGGTAGAATTTCAGGCCAGAGGGAGCCCTCATATACATATGCTGTGTTGGGTAGAAGGAGCTCCGGTCTTTGGAGAAGACCCCGACCACAGAATATGCAAGTTTGTGGACCGCTACATCTCATGCCAGTTGCCTGACGTAGACAAACAACCGTTACTTCACAGCAAAGTCACAGAGGTTCAAATGCACAGCAGAACTCATTCCAAGTCCTGCAAGAAAGGTAAAAGGGCATGCAGATTTGGATTTCCAAAACCACCTATGCGAGAAACACGAATAACTTACCCGAAGCCAGAAAGTGACAAAGACGAGGGTGAAGGTACAAGTAAAACAAAAAACAAAGCAATGAAAAGAGCAAAGCAAAATGGCAAAGGACATACAATGACAACACAAGCAGCCATGAATAAACTCAAACCACTGTGGGATCTGCTGAACGACTCCAAAGCACAAGTGGACAACTTGTCTCAGCTACTGGCACAGTGTAATTTGACTTACGACGAGTACAGCTCGTGTGTTGAGGAAATGACGAATGCAAGCGTCATTGTAATGAAGCGTGAAGTTAAGGACTGCTGGGTGAATAACTACAATCCACATTTGCTGACAGCCTGGAATGCCAACATGGACATCCAGTACATTCTTGATGAGTATGGTCTCCTCATGTACATGCTCAGCTACATAACCAAGCCAGAACATGAGATGAGTGAATATCTCGGAAAAATAATCAGTGACCTAGGCCCAGAAAGTGTGCCTGAACGAGAGGAAATGAAACAAATCCTTCAAGCCTACTCAAAACACAGAGAAGTCAGCGCTCAGGAGGCTGTGGCGCGTACGTGCAGCCTGAAAATGAAGATGTGCTCACGTGATGTTGTGTTCCTGCAAACAGATGAGAACGCACTAAGAATGAGTCTCCCGCTCGGCATGCTGCAGAACAAACCAGAAGATTCTGAGAATGTGTGGTATTTGTCAGGTATTCCCGACAAATACAGAGCCAGACCCGAAACACCAGAGTTTGAAAACATGTGTCTAGCTGAATTTGCATCCAATTACAGGATTGTCTATGGGAAGGAGGCAAAAGGCAAGAAGCGTATTATGCTGTTGAATGACATGGGAGTCATTCAGAAACGCACAAGAGGGAAGGCCGCAGTTATCAGATATGCTCGCTTTTCGGAAAAGAAGCAACCAGAGAAATTCTACGGCAACTTGCTTAAACTCTACCTCCCCCATCGCTCAGAGTCATCACTGAAAACAAACACTTTCCCCACACACCAAGAGTTTTACAAGTCTGCCTGTGTGACATTACCTGGATTGGACATTATCTGCCCCGTGACTGCAATTGTTACACACAACAGAAAGAAATTTGAGAAACACAGTAAAGCGGTGGACAAAGCCATGGAGGACTTCATGAAGCATGGCCCTATTGAAGATGCATGGGCTAACTTTGCACCAGAAAGTGAGTTGGTTCAGTTGGAATGTATCGCTGAACGAAACGAAGATGACCTGAATGAGGACGAACAAGATGATGTCCCAGAGTACAGCCATCATGAAACTGGTGGAGTGATGCCGGCTGTGAAGGCCCCGCCAATGAGCCCTGATTTACTGCGCACAATGTGTCAAAACCTCAACCGGACACAAGCTTCCATATTTTACTCTGTTCGTGACTGGTGTATTGAACGTGTATGTGGCTTAAACCCTGAACAGTTCTTTTACTTTGTCACTGGTGGTGCTGGCACTGGCAAATCACACCTCATAAAGTGCATCTATGGTGAGGCAACAAGGATACTCCGTCAACTCCCCAGACTGTATGAGGAAGTGGACATATCCATGCCAACTGTTCTACTGACTGCATTTACAGGCACTGCAGCATACAACATTTCAGGCAACACTTTACATTCCCTCTTTAAGTTGCCAAGAAGCTTAAAGCCACCCTACCAAGGACTAGGAAATGCCTTGGATGAAGTGAGGGCACAGCTGTCAAATGCAGAGATTATCATTATTGATGAGGTGTCAATGATTTCAAAGCCCCTGTTTGCCTACGTCAACTGGAGATTGCAACAAATCAAAGGCAGTAAGAAACCGTTTGGTGGTATGTCAGTACTAGCGGTAGGAGACTTTTACCAGCTCCCCCCACTGGGAAAAAGTAAACCACTCTGCCTACTTGAGGAGGATACGGTTGACTTCTGGCAAAGCAACTTTCAGATGATCACGCTGACCGAGATCATGCGACAGAGAGATGATGCTGCATTTGCTGAGCTTTTGAATAGAATCAGAGTCAAGGAAAAGACAGATCCATTAAGTGACACTGACAAAGCTCTGCTTTCTCAGGTTGTGACCGACCCCACCCATTGCCCTAATGATGTCCTTCACATCTTTCCAACTAACAAAGAGGTTGCTGAGCACAATGCCAAAACTGTGTCTGCTCTCCATTCCCATGTTACGAACATAGATGCAGAGGATTACAAGAGAGATCCAAATACAGGAGAGATGAATAAACAACAAAAACCTTGTAAAGCACAGAAAAAAGATCTGCTTGACACACTACAAGTTGCAGAGGGTGCCCGTGTCATGATCACAAGGAACATCGATGTTGAAGATGGGCTAGTTAATGGGACGTTTGGCAAGATTGGTACAATAGTCACTCAGAAAAACAAAGATGCTACTACAGTAACCATGCTTGGGCTTGTGCTGGACAATGCACATGCAGGACAGAGATACCGTAAAAAAATATCTGGTGGTGCTGAGAACTTGGTGTACATAGAGAGGGTAGAGGAAAACCTGAGCAACAACAGAGTGGTTCGCAGGCAGTTTCCCCTCAAGCTAGCTTATGCATGCACAGCTCACAAAGTCCAAGGCATGACAACACAATCTGCAGTGGTTTCATTGAAACGGGTCTTTGAATCAGGCATGGCCTACGTTGCTCTGAGTAGAACAACTTCACTACATGGCTTGCACATCATTGACTTCAATGAGAGAAAGATATTTGCTGATCCTGCAATCACAGCTTCCCTGGAATCCATGAAGAAAGCCTCTTTGGACAGTGTTATGCCACTCTTAAATTATGTGCAGTCTACAAACCAAGCACAGACATTAAAAATTGTCCACCACAACACGGAAGGATTACCGGCTCATATTCAGGACATCAAACGACATCATGAGTTGCGACTTGCAGATGTTCTATGTTTTACTGAAACTCACCTCTCTGGCTGTTTCGTTGCTGAAAGTCTCCAGTTGGATGGTTACAACATGTTCAAACGCAACAGACAGCAGTCGTACACAACCCTTCCTCAGATTGCAGTAAGACTTGGTGGCGGTGTGGCTATCTACGTGAGAGACCATTACCAGGCTTGTGAAATGCACTACTTGCAAAATGTGACCGACCTAGAGTTTGTGGTTGTCAAGGTTGAGTCCCCTGTCAAAGCTTTGATCACTGCTGTGTACAGACCACCGGACTACAATCTTCGGCAATTCCTACCAAACCTGCAGGCGCTTTTGGAGTCTTTAGAAATTATGAATCACCAGCCTATCATAGTCTGTGGAGATTTTAATGAGGATTTACTTTCCAGTTCAAAGAAGCCAATATCTGAACTGTTTAACACAAAAGGATATACACAACTGGTCAAGGCAGCCACCACTGACAAGAACACACTGTTGGATCACATTTACATCTCAAGCCCACAACAATGTCTACAGTCTGGGCTATTACGCACATATTACAGCTATCATCGTCCC
Organism: Anguilla anguilla; assembly: GCF_013347855.1. NCBI lineage: Eukaryota > Metazoa > Chordata > Actinopteri > Anguilliformes > Anguillidae > Anguilla > Anguilla anguilla. The sequence continues at coordinate 113,831 of NW_023312654.1, forward strand.
ATTTACTGTGTTTTGAACTGCAATCTTGACTCCAACTAATTTGTGGTCCCAAACTCCACTCCCACCTATTTAGTTGTTTGCGCAATGGGGTTTCTGAACTGCTGAGCGGGCCTTTTCAAGCCAGCAGTGTCAGTCCTCATCCCCTACGCTCAAAGACCTCCTCACCCAAACCACAGACCTGCTCAGAAGTGGTCTATTCCATAACCTTTTGGTTGCTTGCGCAATGCGATTTCTGAACTGCTGAGCAGGACTGTGACAGCTGCCTGTGTTGGATTTTCTGGGGGCATTGGTTCGTTGTTTGGAGGAGCTGAACACGCAGCGCCGAATAACGTTCTCGTCGTCCGTGGAGAATTCTGCCCAGGAGTCGGCCTTGTTCTCTGGAGGGACTTTTTGTTCACCGCACGTAGGAGCTGAACACGCAGCGACATGTTGGGGTTCGAATTGTCTTTCTGGAGTTCCGGGTAGATTATCTGGAGAAGGCAGTATCTTCTTAGTTTGTCTTTTTGGTATACTCCTGATTTTATAAAAAATTAATAATACAGTTCTTGACTTAAAAAAAAAAAAGAGAGGGAAAAAATGGGAGAAGATGCCTGCAGCCATCACAGGGCCTTTTCAAGCCAGCAGTGTAAGTCGTCATCCCCTATGCTCAAAGACCTCCTCACCACCTACAGCCAGTTTCTCACTCTGTAACTCAAGTACCCACTCCCGCCCAGAAATGGACTCTTCGCCACCATTGATGGGCAAACTGTCATTGTCTCACCTCAAAGACCTCCTCACCAAAACCACAAACCTGCTCATAAGTGGACTGTTCTGTGGCCTTTTGGTTGTTTGCGCAATGGGGTTTCTGAACTGCTGAGCGGGCCTTTTCAAGCCAGCAGTGTCAGTCCTCATCCCCTATGCTCAAAGACCTCCTCACCAGCTACAGCCAGTCTCTCACTCTGTAACTCAAGTAACCACTCCCGCCCAGAAATGGACTCTTCGTCACCATTGATGGGCAAACCGTCATTGCCTACCCTCAAAGACCTCCTCACCCAAACCACAAACCTGTTCAGAAGTGGACTGCTCTGTGGCCTTTTGGTTGTTTGCGCAATGGGGTTTCTGAACTGCTGAGCGGGCCTTTTCAAGCCAGCAGTGTCAGTCCTCATCCCCTACGCTCAAAGACCTCCTCACCAGCTACAGCCAGTCTCTCACTCTGTAACTCAAGTAACCACTCCCGCCCAGAAATGGACTCTTCGCCACCATTGATGGGCAAACCGTCATTGCCTACCTCAAAGACCTCCTCACCCAAACCACAAACCTGCTTCAGAAGTGTGCTATTCCATAGCCTTTTGGTTGTTTGCGCAATGGGGTTTCTGAACTGCTGAGCGGGCCTTTTCAAGCCAGCAGTGTCAGTCCTCATCCCTACGCTCAAAGACCTCCTCACCAGCTACAAGCCAGTCTCTCACTCTGTAACTCAAGTAACCACTCCCGCCCAGAAATGGACCTCTTCGCCACCATTGATGGGCAAACCGTCATTGCCTAACCTCAAAGACCTCCTCACCCAAACCACAAACCTGTTCAGAAGTGGACTGCTCTGTAGGCCTTTTGGTTGTTTGCGCAATGGGGTTTCTGAACTGCTGAGCGGGCCTTTTCAAGCCAGCAGTGTCAGTCCTCATCCCCTACGCTCAAAGACCTCCTCACCAGCTACAGCCAGTCTCTCACTCTGTAACTCAAGTAACCACTCCCGCCCAGAAATGGACTCTTCGCCACCATTGATGGGCAAAACCGTCATTGCCTAACCTCAAAGACCTCCTCACCCAAACCACAAACCTGCTCAGAAGTGTGCTATTCCATAGCCTTTTGGTTGTTTGCGCAATGGGGTTTCTGAACTGCTGAGCGGGCCTTTTCAAGCCAGCAGTGTCAGTCCTCATCCCCTACGCTCAAAGACCTCCTCACCAGCTACAGCCAGTCTCTCACTCTGTAACTCAAGTAACCACTCCCGCCCAGAAATGGACTCTTCGCCACCATTGATGGGCAAACCGTCATTGCCTAACCTCAAAGACCTCCTCACCCAAACCACAAACCTGCTTCAGAAGTGTGCTATTCCATAGCCTTTTGGTTGTTTGCGCAATGGGGTTTCTGAACTGCTGAGCGGGCCTTTTCAAGCCAGCAGTGTCAGTCCTCATCCCCTACGCTCAAAGACCTCCTCACCAGCTACAGCCAGTCTCTCACTCTGTAACTCAAGTAACCACTCCCGCCCAGAAATGGACTCTTCGCCACCATTGATGGGCAAACCGTCATTGCCTAACCTCAAAGACCTCCTCACCCAAACCACAAACCTGCTCAGAAGTGTGCTATTCCATAGCCTTTTGGTTGTTTGCGCAATGGGGTTTCTGAACTGCTGAGCGGGCCTTTTCAAGCCAGCAGTGTTAGTCCTCATCCCCTACGCTCAAAGACCTCCTCACCAGCTACAGCCAGTCTCTCACTCTGTAACTCAAGTAACCACTCCCGCCCAGAAATGGACTCTTCGCCACCATTGATGGGCAAACCGTCATTGCCTAACCTCAAAGACCTCCTCACCCAAACCACAAACCTGCTCAGAAGTGTGCTATTCCATAGCCTTTTGGTTGTTTGCGCAATGGGGTTTCTGAACTGCTGAGCGGGCCTTTTCAAGCCAGCAGTGTCAGTCCTCATCCCCTACGCTCAAAGACCTCCTCACCAGCTACAGCCAGTCTCTCACTCTGTAACTCAAGTAACCACTCCCGCCCAGAAATGGACTCTTCGCCACCATTGATGGGCAAACCGTCATTGCCTAACCTCAAAGACCTCCTCACCCAAACCACAAACCTGCTCAGAAGTGTGCTATTCCATAGCCTTTTGGTTGTTTGCGCAATGGGGTTTCTGAACTGCTGAGCGGGCCTTTTCAAGCCAGCAGTGTCAGTCCTCATCCCCTACGCTCAAAGACCTCCTCACCAGCTACAGCCAGTCTCTCACTCTGTAACTCAAGTAACCACTCCCGCCCAGAAATGGACTCTTCGCCACCATTGATGGGCAAACCGTCATTGCCTAACCTCAAAGACCTCCTCACCCAAACCACAAACCTGCTCAGAAGTGTGCTATTCCATAGCCTTTTGGTTGTTTGCGCAATGGGGTTTCTGAACTGCTGAGCGGGCCTTTTCAAGCCAGCAGTGTCAGTCCTCATCCCCTACGCTCAAAGACCTCCTCACCAGCTACAGCCAGTCTCTCACTCTGTAACTCAAGTAACCACTCCCGCCCAGAAATGGACTCTTCGCCACCAGTTGATGGGCAAACCGTCATTGCCTAACCTCAAAGACCTCCTCACCCAAACCACAAACCTGCTCAGAAGTGTGCTATTCCATAGCCTTTTGGTCGTTTGCGCAATGGGGTTTCTGAACTGCTGAGCGGGCCTTTTCAAGCCAGCAGTGTCAGTCCTCATCCCCTACGCTCAAAGACCTCCTCACCAGCTACAGCCAGTCTCTCACTCTGTAACTCAAGTAACCACTCCCGCCCAGAAATGGACTCTTCGCCACCGTTGATGGGCAAACCGTCATTGCCTAACCTCAAAGACCTCCTCACCCAAACCACAAACCTGCTCAGAAGTGTGCTATTCCATAGCCTTTTGGTTGTTTGCGCAATGGGGTTTCTGAACTGCTGAGCGGGCCTTTTCAAGCCAGCAGTGTCAGTCCTCATCCCCTACGCTCAAAGACCTCCTCACCAGCTACAGCCAGTCTCTCACTCTGTAACTCAAGTAACCACTCCCGCCCAGAAATGGACTCTTCGCCACCATTGATGGGCAAACCGTCATTGCCTAACCTCAAAGACCTCCTCACCCAAACCACAAACCTGTTCAGAAGTGGACTGCTCTGTGGCCTTTTGGTTGTTTGCGCAATGGGGTTTCTGAACTGCTGAGCGGGCCTTTTCAAGCCAGCAGTGTCAGTCCTCATCCCCTACGCTCAAAGACCTCCTCACCAGCTACAGCCAGTCTCTCACTCTGTAACTCAAGTAACCACTCCCGCCCAGAAATGGACTCTTCGCCACCATTGATGGGCAAACCGTCATTGCCTAACCTCAAAGACCTCCTCACCCAAACCACAAACCTGTTCAGAAGTGGACTGCTCTGTGGCCTTTTGGTTGTTTGCGCAATGGGGTTTCTGAACTGCTGAGCGGGCCTTTTCAAGCCAGCAGTGTCAGTCCTCATCCCCTACGCTCAAAGACCTCCTCACCAGCTACAGCCAGTCTCTCACTCTGTAACTCAAGTAACCACTCCCGCCCAGAAATGGACTCTTCGCCACCATTGATGGGCAAACCGTCATTGCCTAACCTCAAAGACCTCCTCACCCAAACCACAAACCTGCTCAGAAGTGTGCTATTCCATAGCCTTTTGGTTGTTTGCGCAATGGGGTTTCTGAACTGCTGAGCGGGCCTTTTCAAGCCAGCAGTGTCAGTCCTCATCCCCTACGCTCAAAGACCTCCTCACCAGCTACAGCCAGTCTCTCACTCTGTAACTCAAGTAACCACTCCCGCCCAGAAATGGACTCTTCGCCACCATTGATGGGCAAACCGTCATTGCCTAACCTCAAAGACCTCCTCACCCAAACCACAAACCTGCTCAGAAGTGTGCTATTCCATAGCCTTTTGGTTGTTTGCGCAATGGGTTTCTGAACTGCTGAGCGGGCCTTTTCAAGCCAGCAGTGTCAGTCCTCATCCCCTACGCTCAAAGACCTCCTCACCAGCTACAGCCAGTCTCTCACTCTGTAACTCAAGTAACCACTCCCGCCCAGAAATGGACTCTTCGCCACCAGTTGATGGGCAAACCGTCATTGCCTAACCTCAAAGACCTCCTCACCCAAACCACAAACCTGCTCAGAAGTGTGCTATTCCATAGCCTTTTGGTTGTTTGCGCAATGGGGTTTCTGAACTGCTGAGCGGGCCTTTTCAAGCCAGCAGTGTCAGTCCTCATCCCCTACGCTCAAAGACCTCCTCACCAGCTACAGCCAGTCTCTCACTCTGTAACTCAAGTAACCACTCCCGCCCAGAAATGGACTCTTCGCCACCATTGATGGGCAAACCGTCATTGCCTAACCTCAAAGACCTCCTCACCCAAACCACAAACCTGCTCAGAAGTGGACTGCTCTGTGGCCTTTTGGTTGTTTGCGCAATGGGGTTTCTGAACTGCTGAGCGGGCCTTTTCAAGCCAGCAGTGTCAGTCCTCATCCCCTACGCTCAAAGACCTCCTCACCAGCTACAGCCAGTCTCTCACTCTGTAACTCAAGTAACCACTCCCGCCCAGAAATGGACTCTTCGCCACCATTGATGGGCAAACCGTCATTGCCTAAACCTCAAAGACCTCCTCACCCAAACCACAAACCTGCTCAGAAGTGTGCTATTCCATAGCCTTTTGGTTGTTTGCGCAATGGGGTTTCTGAACTGCTGAGCGGGCCTTTTCAAGCCAGCAGTGTCAGTCCTCATCCCCTATGCTCAAAGACCTCCTCACTAGCTACAGCCAGTCTCTCACTCTTTAACTCAAGTAACCACTCCCGCCCAGAAATGGACTCTTCGCCACCATTGATGGGCAAATCGTCATTACCTACCCTCAAAGACCTACTTTATCACTGCCTGAAAAACCTACCAAGTGCATCACCTACATCTCTGCCATCCTGTCAAATTGCCTCACCTCTGCTACTCGCATAACCTGCCTCACCAAGGCAGAATGTACCAGAGTAGAGAGAGTGAGAACTTTCCCTTTTGCTGTGACCTTGACGTGGTGGGAAAGCTTGCGTGCCCCAATGATCCTAGGTGCTATGCCAGCATGAGCAGATAGATGCTCAGGGTTTCAACCTTGCTGAACTAGACCCAGGTGAGAGGCCAGACTAACAACAGCAAACATACTCTGTCCTTGCAAATATTTTTGTAGGACACGGTAGCAAGGTCAGTAATTACACATGGTGGACGTCAAGAGCAAAACAGTTCTGGATATCCAACTGGTCCAGGTAAGGGAAATTGAAATCTCATCTTTTTCTATGCTCATATTGTGTGTATATATATATGTCGCAAATCAGCTCGTTGCCGTGATGTTATAGCACAAACACAGTACTCGTGTCTCTGCTCATACTACAGGCACTGTTCACTCTGTTCAGCACAAAGTCGACTTAGCATTAGCGGCAACCACACTTCACAATTTCTGCAGGAATTGTCTAGTTAGTGTGGTTGCCTTAGGGCAACTACACTATTATTATTGCACATATTATTATTCTTTTTATTATTCTATCTTTCCACCCATTTTTTGGACCGCTACTCCTCCCAGAGTTTTCGCACCACATACACGTGCAATATGTCAAATCGAGCGGCTTGATCGGGAATGGTGTGCTATTACTTTGTGGAAAGATTGGTTGCACGGTTTTTGAAAAATTTGAATTTTTCTGGGCAATTTTTCCCATAGAGAATGAATGGCGGAATGTTCACCTTTGTGATGTCACAATGCTCTGTCTTCTCACCCTTGTGATGTCACAATACCCTGTCTTCTGGCAGCAGTACTCTGGTCTCTCTCTAGATTTGAACATTCGGCCATTCATCTCTATGGGGAAAAATTGCCCACAAATTGTGCAATGCCTCATTGGACATGGTAGAGAGTCCATTGTCCATTGGTGGAGATCAGCCTCGCCCCCTTCCTGATTGGCTGATGTTTGATATTTCATAACTTTTGAACCGTTTGTCATAGAGAACTATGGGTCGCGTCATTGGACTCAGTAAAGACCTAGCAACCGCCTAGAACTCCATAGCAACCCCCTAGCAACACCCTAGCAACCACCTAAAACACCCTAGCAACGGCTTAGAACTCCATAGCAACCACCTAACAACACACTAGCAACCACCTATAACTCCATAGCAACCGCCTAGCAACACCCTAGCAACCGCCTATAACTCCATAGCAACCACCTAGCAACACCCTAGCAACCGCCTAGAACTCCATAGCAACCACCTAGAATTCCATAGCAACCACCTAGCAACACCCTAGCAACGGCCTAGAACTCCATAGCAACCACCTAGCAACACCCTAGCAACCACCTGGAACACCCTAGCAACCACTTAGAATACCCTAGCAACACCCTAGAAACACCCTAGCAACCACCTAGCAACACCCTAGCAACCGCCTAGAACTCCATAGCAACCGCCTAGCAACACCCTAGCCACACCCTAGCAACCACCTAGAACTCCATAGCAACCACCTAGCAACACCCTAGCAACGGCCTAGAACTCCATAGCAACCACCTAGCAACACCCTAGCAACCACCTAGAACTCCATAGCAACCACCTAGAACACCATAGCAACCACTTAGAATACCTTAGCAACCCCCTAGAAACACCCTAGCAACCACCTATAACTCCATAGCAACCACCTAGCAACATCCTAGCAACCACCTAGAATACCCTAGCAACACCCTAGCAACCGCCTATAACTCCATAGCAACCGCTAGCAACATCCTAGCAACCACCTAGAACTCCATAGCAACCACCTAGCAACACCCTAGCAACCGCCTAGAACTCCATAGCAACCACCTAGCAACACCCTAGCAACACCCTAGCAACCACCTAGAACTCCATAGCAACCATCTAGCAACACCCTAGCAACGGCCTAGAACTCCATAGCAACCACCTAGCAACACCATAGCAACCACCTAGAACTCCATAGCAACCACCTAGCAACATCCTAGCAACCACTTCGAATACCCTAGCAACCCCCTAGCAACACCCTAGCAACCACCTAGAACTCCATAGCAACCACCTAGCAACCGCCTAGAACTCCATAGCAACCACCTAGCAACACCATAGCAACCGCCTAGAAACTCCATAGCAACCCCTAGCAACACCCTAGCAACACCCTAGCACAACCTGAGAACTCCATAGGAACCACCTAGCAACACCCTAGCAACAGCCTAGAACTCCATAGCAACCACCTAGCAACACCCTAGCACCACCTAGAACTCCATAGCAACCACCTAGCAACACCAGAGCAACCCCCTAGAAACACCCTAGCAACCACCTATAACTCCATAGCAACCACCTAGCAACATCCTAGCAACCACCTAGAATACCCTAGCACACCCTAGCAACCGCCTATAACTCCATAGCAACCGCCTAGCAACACCCTAGCAACCACCTAGAACTCCATAGCAACCACCTATCAACCGCCTAGCAACGGCCTAGAACTCCATAGCAACCACCTAGCAACGCCATAGCAACCGCCTAGAATTCCATAGCAACCACCTAGCAACACCATAGCAACTGCCTAGAACTCAATAGCAACCACCTAGCAACACCCTAGCAACCACCTGGAACACCATAGCAACCACCTAGCAACACCCTAGCAACCACTTGGAACACCATAACAACTGCCTAGCAACACCTAGCAACCACTTAGAATACCCTAGCAACCCCCTAGCAATCACCTGGAACTCCATAGTAACCACCTAACAACACACTAGCAACCACCTGGAACACCATAGCAAATGCCTAGCAACACCCTAGCAACCAGCTATAACTCCATAGCAAATGCCTAGCAACACCCTAGCAACTGCCTATAACTCCATAGCAACCACCTAGCAACATCCTAGCAGCCACCTAGAATACCCTTGCAACACCCTAGCAACTGCCTATAACTCCATTGCAAATGCCTAGCAACACCCTAGCAACCACATGAAACCGGCTATAACTCCATAGCAACCACCTAGCAACACCCTAGCAACCACCTGGAACACCATAACAACTGCCTAGCAACACCCTAGCAACCGCTAGAACTCCATAGCAACCACCTAGCAACATCCTAGCAACCACTGAGCATACCCTAGCAACCACCTAGCAATGCCCTAGCAACCACCTGGAGCTCAATAGCAACCACCTGAAACTCCAGAGCAACCCCTAGCACCACCGCGACCGCCTAGAATTCCATGAAACCACTTAGAACTCCATAGAACCACCTAGCAACACCCTAGCAACTGCCTCAGACATCATAGCAACTACCTACCACTGTTCACTCCGTTCAGCACAAAGTCGACTTTGCGTTGGCGGCAACCACACTTCACAATTTCTGCAGGAATTGTCTAGTTAGTGTGGTTGCCTTAGGGCAACTACACTATTATTATTGCACATATTATTATTAGTGTGGTTGCCTTAGGGCAACTACACTATTATTATTGCACATTATTATTATTATTTATTATTTTCCGACCCATTTTTTGGACCGCTACTCCTCCCAGAGTTTTCGCACCACATACACGTGCAATATGTCAAATCGAGCGGCTTGATCGGGAATGGTGTGCTATTACTTTGTGGAAAGATTGGTTGCACGGTTTTTGAAAAATTTGAATTTTTGTGGGCAATTTTTCCCATAGAGAATGAATGGCGGAATGTTCACCTTTGTGATGTCACAATGCTCTGTCTTCTCACCCTTGTGATGTCACAATGCCTGTCTTCTAGCAGCAGTACTCTGGTCTCTCTCTAGATTTGAACATTCTGCCATTCATCTCTATGGGGAAAAATTGCCCACAAATTGTGCAATGCCTCATTGGACATGGTAGAGAGTCCTTTGTCCATTGGTGGAGATCAGCCTCGCCCCCCCTTCCTGATTGGCCGATGTTTGATATTTCATAACTTTTGAACCGTTTGTCATAGAGAACTATGGGTCGCGTCATTGGACTCAGTAAAGACCTAGCAACCGCATAGAACTCCATAGCAACCCCCTAGCAACATCCTAGCAACCGGCTCTAACTCCATAGCAACGACCTAGCAACCCATAACAACCAGCTAGAAAACCCTAGCAACCATCTAGAATTCCATAGCAACCACCTGGAACCACCATAGCAAATGCCTAGCAACACCCTAGCAACCGCCTATAACTCCATAGCAACTACCTAGCAACATCCTAGCAACCATATTAGAATACCCTAGCAACCACCTAGCAAAAAAAAAAACCCCCCCTAGCAACCACCTGGAAACACCATAAGCAACCCCCAAGCAACACCCTAGCAACAATCTGGAACACCATAACTGCCTAGCAACCACCTAGCAACACCATAGCAACCACCTAGAACTCCATAGCAACCACTAGCAACACCCTAGCAACCCGCCTAGAACTCCATAGCAACCACCTAGCAACACCATAGCAACCGCCTAGAACTCCATAGCAACCACCTAGCAACCCCTAGCAACCACCTAGAACTCCATAGCAACCACCTAGCAACACCCTAGCAACGGCCTAGAACTCCATAGCAACCACGTAGCAACACCATAGCAACCACCTAGAACTCCATAGCAACCACCTAGCAACACCCTAGCAACCACCTAGCAACACCCTAGCAACCACCTAGAACACCAAAGCAAACACCTAGCAACACCATAGCAACCATCTAGAACTCCATAGCAACCCTTAGCAACAGCCTGGCAACCACCTGAAACACCATAGCAACCACCAAGCAACACCCTAGCACCCAGCTGGAACACCATAACAACTGCCTAGCAACCCCTAGAAACCGCCTATTACTCCATAGCAACCACGTAGCAACACCATAGCAACCACCTAGAACTCCATAGCAACACCTAGCAACACCATAGCAACCACCTAGCAACACCATAGCAACCATCTAGAACACCATAGCAACTACCTAGCAACACCCTAGCAACCACCTGGAAAACCATAGCAACCACCTAGCAACATCCTAACAACCACCTAGAATACCGTAGCAACACCCTAGCAACCGCCTATAACTCCATAGCAACCGCCTAGCAACACCCTAGCAACCACCTAGAACTCCATAGCAACCACCTAGCAACACCCTAGCAACCACTAGAACTCCATAGCAACCACCTAGCAACCCCCTAGCAACCACCTAGAACTCCATAGCAACCACCTAGCAACACCCTAGCAACGGCCTAGAACTCCATAGCAACCACGTAGCAACACCATAGCAACCACCTAGAACTCCATAGCAACCACCTAGCAACACCCTAGCAACCACTAGCAACACCCTAGCAACCACCTAGAACTCCATAGCAACCACCTAGCAACACCCTAGCAACCGCCTAGAACTCCATAGCAACCTCCTAGCAACCACCTAGAACTCCATAGCAACCACCTAGCAACACCCTAGCAACCACCTAGCAACACCCTAGCAACCGCCTATAACTCCATAGCAACCACCTAGCAACATCCTAGCAGCCACCTAGAAAACCCTAGCAACACCTAGCAACCTGCCTATAACTCCATAGCAAATGCCTAGCAACACCTAGAACTCCATAGCAACCACCTAGCAACACCCTAGCAACCACCTGGAAACACCATAACACTGCCTAGCAACACCCTAGCAACCGCCTAGAACTCCATAGCAACCACCTACCAACCACTTAGCATAGCTAGCAACCACCTAGCAATGCCCTAGCAACCACCTGGAGCTCAATAGCAACCACCTGAAACTCCATAGCAACCACCTAGCACCACCCTAGCGACCGCCTAGAATTCCATGAAACCACTTAGCACTCCATAGAACCACCTAGCAACACCCTAGCAACTGCCTCAGACATCACAGCAACTACCTACCACTGTTCACTCCGTTCAGCACAAAGTCGACTTTGCGTTGACGGCAACCACACTTCACAATTTCTGCAGGAATTGTCTAGTTAGTAGTGTGTTGCCTTAGGGCAACTACACTATTATTATTGCACATATTATTATTATTATTTAGTTATTCCGCCCATTTTTTGGACCGCTACTCATCCCAGAGTTTTCACACCACATACACGTGCAATATGTCAAATCGAGCGGCTTGATCGGAATGGTGTGCTATTACTTTGTGAAAGATTGGTTGCACGGTTTTTGAAAAATTTGAATTTTTGTGGCAATTTTTCCCATAAAGAATGAATGGCGGAATGTTCACCTTTGTGATGTCACAATGCTCTGTCTTCTCACCCTTGTGATGTCACAATGCCCTGTCTTCTAGCAGCAGTACTCTGGTCTCTCTCTAGATTTGAACATTCTGCCATTCATCTCTATGGGGAAAAAATTGCCCACAAATTGTGCAATGCCTCATTGACATGGTAGAGAGTCCTTTGTCCATTGGTGGAGATCAGCCTCGCCCCCCTCCTGATTGGCCGATGTTTGATATTTCATAACTTTTGAACCGTTGTCATAGAGAACTATGGGTCGCGTCATTGGACTCAGTAAAGACCTAGCAACCGCCTAGAACTCCATAGCACCCCCTAGCAACACCCTAGCAACCACCTAAAACACCTAGCAACGGCCTAGAACTCCATTAGCAACCACCTAACAACACACTAGCAACCACCTATAACTCCATAGCAACCGCCTAGCAACACCCTAGCAACCGCCTATAACTCCATAGCAACCACCTAGCAACCCCTAGCAACCGCCTAGAACTCCATAGCAACCACCTAGCAACCCCTAGCAACACCCTAGCAACCACCTAGAACTCCATAGCAACCACCTAGCAACACCCTAGCAACGGCCTAGAACTCCATAGCAACACCTAGCAACACCATAGCAACCACCTAGCAACACCATAGCAACCACTTAGAATACCCTAGCAACCCCCTAGCAACACCCTAGCAACCGCTCTAACTCCATAGCAACGACCTAGCAACCCATAACAACCATCTAGAAAACCCTAGCAACCATCTAGAATTCCATAGCAACCACCTGGAACACCATAGCAAATGCCTAGCAACACCCTAGCAACCGCCTATAACTCCATAGCAACTACCTAGCAACATCCTAGCAACCATTTTGAATACCCTAGCAACCACCTAGCAACACCCTAGCAACCACCTGGAACCACCATAGCAACCACAAGCAACACCCTATGCAACAATCTGGAACACCATCGCAACCACCTAGCAACACCCTAGCAACCACCTAGAACTCCATAGCAACCACTAGAAACACCCTAGCACCCGCCTAGAACTCCATGCAACCACCTAGCAACACCATAGCAACCGCCTAGAACTCCATAGCAACCACCTAGCAACACCCTAGCAACCACCTAGAACTCCATAGCAACAACTAGCAACACCCTAGCAACCACCTAGCAACACCATAGCAACCACCTAGAACTCCATAGCAACCACCAAGCAACACCCTAGCAACCACTTGGAACACCTTAGCAACCACCTAGCAACACCCTAGCAACCACCTAGAACTCCATAGCAACCACCTAGCAACACCCTAGCAACCACCTAGCAACACCCTAGCAACCACCTAGAACTCCATAGCAACCACCTAGCAACACCCTAGCAACGGCCTAGAACTCCATAGCAACCACCTAGCAACACCATAGCAACCGCCTAGAACTCCATAGCAACCACCTAGCAACACCCTAGCAACCACCTAGCAACACCATAGAAACCACCTAGCAACACCCTAGCAACCACCTGGAACACCATAGCAACCACCTAGCAACACCCTAGCAACCACTTGGAACACCATAACAACTGCCTAGCAACACCTTAGCAACCACCTAGAACTTCATAGCAACCACCTAGCAACACCCTAGCAACCGCCTAGAACTCCATAGCAACCACCTAGCAACACACTAGCAACGGCCTAGAACTCCTTAGCAACCACCTAGCAACACATAGCAACGCCTAAAACTCCATAGCAACCACCTAGCAACACCCTAGCAACACCTAGCAACACCATAGCAACTGCCTAGCAACTCACATAGCAACCACCCTAGCAACACCCTAGCAACCACTTGGAACACCATAACAACTGCCTAGCAACAACCTAGCAACCACTTGGAACACCATAACAACTGCCTAGCAACACCCTAGCAACCGCCTATAACTTCATAGCAACCACCTAGAATACCCTAGCAACCCCCAAGCAACCACCTGGAACTCCATAGCAACCACCCAACAACACACTAGCAACCACTGGAACACCATAGCAAATGCCTAGCAACACCCTAGCAACCAGCTATAACTCCAAGCAACCACCTAGCAACACTATAGCAACCACCTAGAACTCCATAGCAACCACCTAGCAACACCCTAGCAACCACCTGGAACACCATAGCAACCACCTAGCAACACCATAACAACTGCCTAGCAACACTATAGAAACAACCTAGCAACATGCTAGCAACCACCTAGCAACACCCTAGCAACATCCTATAACTCCATAGCAACCACCTAGCAACATCCTAGCAGCCACCTAGAATACCCTAGCAACACCCTAGCAACTGCCTATAACTCCATAGCAAATGCCTAGCAACACCCTAGCAACCGGCTATAACTCCATAGCAACCACCTAGCAACACCCTAGCAACCACCTGGAACACCATAACAACTGCCTAGCAACACCCTAGCAACCGCCTAGAACTCCATAGCAACCACCTACCAACCACTTAGCATACCTAGCAACCACCTAGCAATGCCCTAGCAACCACCTGGAGCTCAATAGCAACCACCTGAAACTCCATAGCAACCACCTAGCACCACCCTAGCGACCGCCTAGAATTCCATGAAACCACTTAGAACTCCATAGAACCACCTAGCAACACCCTAGCAACTGCCTCAGACATCATAGCAACTACCTACCACTGTTCACTCCGTTCAGCACAAAGTCGACTTTGCGTTGGCGGCAACCACACTTCACAATTTCTGCAGGAATTGTCTAGTTATTATTATTCTTTATTATTTATTCCGCCCATTTTTTGGACCGCTACTCCTCCCAGAGTTTTCGCACCACATACACGTGCAATATGTCAAATCGAGCGGCTTGATCGGGAATGGTGTGCTATTACTTTGTGGAAAGATTGGTTGCACGGTTTTTGAAAAATTTGAATTTTTGTGGGCAATTTTCCCATAGAGAATGAATGGCGGAATGTTCACCTTTGTGATGTCACAATGCTCTGTCTTCTCACCCTTGTGATGTCACAATGCCCTGTCTTCTGGCAGCAGTACTCTGGTCTCTCTCTAGATTTGAACATTCGGCCATTCATCTCTATGGGGAAAAATTGCCTACAAATTGTGCAATGCCTCATTGGACATGGTAGAGAGTCCTTTGTCCATTGGTGGAGATCAGCCTCGCCCCCCTTCCTGATTGGCCGATGTTTGATATTTCATAACTTTTGAACCGTTTGTCATAGAGAACTATGGGTCGCGTCATTGGACTCAGTAAAGACCTAGCAACCGCCTAAACTCCATAGCAACCCCCTAGCAACACCCTAGCAACCACCTAAAACACCCTAGCAACAGCCTAGAACTCCATAGCAACCACCTAACAACACACTAGCAACCACCTATAACTCCATAGCAACCGCCTAGCAACACCCTAGCAACCGCCTAGAACTCCATAGCAACCACCTAGCAACACCCTAGCAACCGCCTAGAACTCCATAGCAACCACCTAGCAACACCCTAGCAACACCCTAGCAACCACCTAGAACTCCATAGCAACCACCTAGCAACACCCTAGCAACGGCCTAGAACTCCATAGCAACCACCTAGCAACACCCTAGCAACCACCTAGCAACCCCATAGCAACCACCTAGCAACACCATAGCAACCACTTAGAATACCCTAACAACCCCCTAGAAACACCCTAGCAACCACCTATAACTCCATAGCAACCACCTAGCAACATCCTAGCAACCACCTAGAATACCCTAGCAACACCCTAGCAACCGCCTATAACTCCATAGCAACCGCCTAGCAACACCCTAGCAACCACCTAGAACTCCATAGCAACCACCTAGCAACACCCTAGCAACCGCCTAGAACTCCATAGCAACCACCTAGCAACACCCTAGCAACACCCTAGCAACCACCTAGAACTCCATAGCAACCACCTAGCAACACCCTCGCAACGGCCGAGAACTCCATAGCAACCACCTAGCAACACCATAGCAACCACCTAGAACTCCATAGCAACCACCTAGCAACATCCTAGCAACCACTTCGAATACCCTAGCAACCCCCTAGCAACAGCCTAGCAACCACCTAGAACTCCATAGCAACCACCTAGCAACACCCTAGCAACCGCCTAGAACTCCATAGCAACCGCCTAGCAACACCCTAGCAACCGCCTAGAACTCCATAGCAACCACCTATCAACACCCTAGCAACACCCTAGCAACCACCTAGAACTCCATAGCAACCACCTAGCAACACACTAGCAACGGCCTAGAACTCCATAGCAACCACCTAGCAACACCATAGCAACCACCTAAAACACCCTAGCAACAGCCTAGAACTCCATAGCAACCACCTAACAACACACTAGCAACCACCTATAACTCCATAGCAACCGCCTAGCAACACCCTAGCAACCACCTAGAACTCCATAGCAACCACCTAGCAACACCCTAGCAACTGCCTAGAACTCCATAGCAACCACCTAGCAACCCCCTAGCAACACCCTAGCAACCACCTAGAACTCCATAGCAACCACCTAGCAACACCCTAGCAACGGCCTAGAACTCCATAGCAACCACCTAGCAACACCATAGCAACCACCTAGAACTCCATAGCAACCACCTAGCAACATCCTAGCAACCACTTCGAATACCCTAGCAACCCCCTAGCAACAGCCTAGCAACCACCTAGAACTCCATAGCAAACACCTAGCAACACCCTAGCAACCACCTAGAACTCCATAGCAACCACCTAGCAACACCCTAGCAACGGCCTAGAACGCCATAGCAACCATCTAGCAACACCATAGCAACCACCTAGAACTCCATAGCAACCACTTAGCAACATCCTAGCAACCACTTCGAATACCCTAGCAACCCCCTAGCAACACCCTAGCAACCACCTAGAACTCCATAGCAACCACCTAGCAACACCCTAGCAACCGCCTAGAACTCCATAGCAACCGCCTAGCAACACCCTAGCAACCACCTAGAACTCCATAGCAACCACCTAGCAACACCATAGCAACTGCCTAGAACTCAATAGCAACCACCTAGCAACACCATAGCAACCACCTAGAACTCCATAGCAACCACCTAGCAACATCCTAGCAACCACTTCGAATACCCTAGCAACCCCCTAGCAACACCCTAGCAACCACCTAGAACTCCATAGCAACCACCTAGCAACACCCTAGCAACCACCTAGAACTCCATAGCAACCACCTAGCAACACCCTAGCAACCGCCTAGAACTCCATAGCAACCACCTAGCAACACCATAGCAACCGCCTAGAACTCCATAGCAACCACCTAGCAACACCCTTGCAACCACCTAGCAACACCCTAGCAACCACTTGGAACACCATAACAACTGCCTAGCAACACCCTAGCAACCACCTATAACTCCATAGCAACCACCTAGCAACATCCTAGCAACCACTTAGAATACCCTAGCAACCCCCCAGCAACCACCTGGAACTCCATAGCAACCACCAAACAACACACTAGCAACCACCTGGAACACCATAGCAAATGCCTAGCAACACCCTAGCAACCAGCTATAACTCCATAGCAAATGCCTAGCAACACCCTAGCAACTGCCTATAACTCCATAGCAACCACCTAGCAACATCCTAGCAGCCACCTAGAATACCCTTGCAACACCCTAGCAACTGCCTATAACTCCATAGCAAATGCCTAGCAACACCCTAGCAACCGGCTATAACTCCATAGCAACCACCTAGCAACACCCTAGCAACCACCTGGAACACCATAACAACTGCCTAGCTACACCCTAGCAACCGCCTAGAACTCCATAGCAACCACCTACCAACCACTTAGCATACCCTAGCAACCACCTAGCAATGCCCTAGCAACCACCTGGAGCTCAATAGCAACCACCTGAAACTCCATAGCAACCACCTAGCACCACCCTAGCGACCGCCTAGAATTCCATGAAACCACTTAGAACTCCATAGAACCAACTAGCAACACCCTAGCAACTGCCTCAGACATCATAGCAACTACCTACCACTGTTCACTCCGTTCAGCACAAAGTCGACTTTGCGTTGGCGGCAACCACACTTCACAATTTCTGCAGGAATTGTCTAGTTATTATTATTATTTATTCCACCCATTTTTTGGACCGCTACTCCTCCCAGAGTTTTTCGCACCACATACACGTGCAATATGTCAAATCGAGCGGCTTGATCGGGAATGGTGTGCTATTACTTTGTGGAAAGATTGGTTGCACGGTTTTTGAAAATTTGAATTTTTGTGGGCAATTTTTCCCATAGAGAATGAATGGCGGAATGTTCACCTTTGTGATGTCACAATGCTCTGTCTTCTCACCCTTGTGATGTCACAATGCCCTGTCTTCTAGCAGCAGTACTCTGGTCTCTCTCTAGATTTGAACATTCGGCCATTCATCTCTATGGGGAAAAATTGCCCACAAATTGTGCAATGCCTCATTGGACATGGTAGAGAGTCCTTTGTCCATTGGTGGAGATCAGCCTCGCCCCCCTTCCTGATTGGCCGATGTTTGATATTTCATAACTTTTGAACCGTTTGTCATAGAGAACTATGGGTCGCGTCATTGGACTCAGTAAAGACCTAGCAACCGCCTAGAACTCCATAGCAACCCCCTAGCAACACCCTAGCAACCACTTAAAACACCCTAACAACGGCCTAGAACTCCATAGCAACCACCTAACAACACACTAGCAACCACCTATAACTCCATAGCAACCGCCTAGCAACACCCTAGCAACCGCCTATAACTCCATAGCAACCACCTAGCAACACCCTAGCAACCGCCTAGAACTCCATAGCAACCACCTAGCAACACCCTAGCAACACCCTAGCAACACTTAGAACTCCATAGAACCACCTAGCAACACCCTAGCAACGGCCTAGAACTCCATAGCACCACCTAGCAACACCCTAGCAACCACCTAGAACTCATAGCACCACCTAGCAACACCATAGCAACCACTTAGAATACCCTAGCAACCCCCTAGAAACACCCTAGCAACCACCTTATAACTTCCATAGCAACCACCTAGCAACATCTCTAGGCAACCACCTAGCAACACCCTAGCAACACCCTAGCAACCACCTAGAACTCCATAGCAACCGCCTAGCAACACCATAGCAACCACCTAGAACACCATAACAACTGCCTAGCAACACCCTAGCAACCGCCTATAACTCCATAGCAACCACCTAGCACCACCCTAGCGACCGCCTAGAATTCCATGAAACCACCTAGAACTCCATAGAACCACCTAGCAACACCCTAGCAACTGCCTCAGACATCATAGCAACTACCTACCACTTTTCACTCCGTTCAGCACAAAGTCGACTTTGCGTTGGCGGCAACCACACTTCACAATTTGCAGGAATTGTCTAGTTATAATTACACTTTATATTTATAATTATTTAATACTATTATTCCTATTGTCAATATTCCCTATCCTTAGAGGCTTTGGTACTGCTGCTAGTGTTTTGCTCTTTCTATTTTCTGTATATTTTTGATATTTTTGCTATTCTTGTTATCTTTTTGCTTACTACGTAGTTTGTTGCTTGCCATGTTCTAAGAATTTCATTGTTCAGAATGACCATGTTATACTGTGCACTTGATAAATAAAAACACTTTGACTTTGATATATATATATATATATATATATATATATTATATTATACAACGGCTTGGCTGAATACTCAATTGATTGGTCCAAGGGTGGCCATTAATTCTCAGTAAAGCGACACCTTCGCTTTTTAACAGTTCTAAAATCAATGTGCTACAAAATCCAGCATTCTAAAGCAGTTAAAACAGCAACATAATTATTTCGATTTTGAATTGTTGTTACATCCCCTCCCCTTTTCAATGTGCAATTTCACAATTGATGGCAAGTTACTTTTTATTTATTTTATTGCTAGCTTTATTTACGGTTGCCAGCCATCCCGCAAAATATGGAATCGTCCCTTATTTGGACAGTAGAATAGGCGTTCCGTATTTAACTCATGGCTACGGGACGCATTTTCATCCATATCTTTGTAAACGATTGCATTTGTAGTAACCGCTGTTTTGAGTACAATTCAATAATTAGCTAGCTAGGAAGCCAGGATAACAAGCATGCCGTGAGACCATTCTGACTTAAAACCCAGAATTTTAATATTGGCTAGGTGACAAGTCATGGAAAACCTATCATAAAGCTAGCATTCAAACCCGGTTTCAGAAGGTCTTAGAAAGACGCTATGTCTACACTGCACGACCACACCATTTTAAAAAGCATGTTTTTTCAGTTTTCTTAAATAATGTAATGACAAATACTGGTGCTAATTGTATGGTATAAAACAAGAAGGAACTATTTTTTCTTGATAGAATCATTGTTTTCATATAATTAACGAGGTTTTGCTTAACAATGGTGCAAATAGAACTACCAACTAGAGTTTTGAATAACAAAGGTCCAAATAGAACTACCAACCAGAGTTTTGCTTGACAACGGTAAAATAATATGCCCTAACGGCTGTGGAAGAATATTTAACTTTCAACTGATTAAGTTGATAAAAATCAATACATATAAAAGTCTACCATATATTCAATGTTGGTAACCCGTTGTAAAAGTGGAATAAACCCTCCGGGCTGTCCCATTATTGGAAAATAATTGTACTTCGGGGGTGGTTAAGTGACCTCGGCTTCACCTTGGCCGCATCACCACCCCGTCGTACATTATTTTCCAATAACGGGACAGCCGCTGTGGTTTATTCCTTGCATACATACATACACACACTACTGGTAAAAAGTTTTAGAACACCTTATTTTTCAGTTCACTGAAATTTAAGCAGTTCAAGTCCAGTGAATGACCTGAAATGGAAGAAATGTAAGGGTAAACTGCCAAAGGTAAAAAATAAAAAAGGCTAGGTTACAAAAAATGGAAAAATAATGTAAATTTCAGAGTTATAAAAAAGGCCTTTCTAAGGGAACAAGTAATGGGTTAACAACTTACAGCTTTTCTGCACCAATGGAAGTTAATTAAGCCTTGAAAGTTGATGTAAACAATTCCTACAGGTGTCCCAACTTTTGCTGACCACTTACAAACCTCTGACTGTATAAAATCAGTGTTGGAACAGTATATATTGCCCTGCAGGTAGTAGTATATGCTAGCATAACGGCAAGAAAAGGCAATTAACAAAGGAAACAGACAGACCATTATCCTCCACCATCAAAAGACACTTGGAAACTGCTGGAAACTATGACAGGAAGAGGTCAGGCAGACCGAAAGCCACAACAGAATCTGAAGACAAGTTTCTGAGCGTCAACAGCTTGCGTGATAGGCAGATCACAGGACAACAGGTTCAGTGGTCGAAGTAAGCAAGACTCAGTTTTAACTATGAAGAGAAGACTTTGAGCTGCAGGATTGACAGGTCAGTGGCAGTACGAAAGCCATTTCTAAAATGGCAAAATAAGAAAAAAAGGCTTGCCTGGGCAATGAAGCACTGGGCAGTGGACTACTGAAGACTGGAAGAAGTTCTTATGGACCGATAAATCAAATCAATTTTAAATGTTCGGTTCATCATGCAGGGTTTTTGTACACCGTCGAGTAGGTGAAAGGTCTTCGATTGTTTGTAGGTACAGCGATAAACCTTAATACGGGAGAGAGATGACACAACTGTTGTCACTCACAGTCCTAGCCTGTTTCTTTATTTGTCTTCACTCAACCTTTAACACAAAGGTTCCTACCCTTGTATATGACCTAATACTACATCCCCTTCCTGAGATAAATAATTTTCCCTGGAATGTAGTAAATAAACAATGTCAACAATAAGTGAACAAACTCAATTTCTGCTTCCTTGGAATAAAGTTATTTCCCGTTATAAAAACACATTATAACACATTATAACAGTAACTATCCATTTCTTAACTTAACATTTGTGTCTGTTACAGGCCACCTGGGCCGTATTCTGATTTCTTAAGGGAATTGCTGAGTTTTTTCACACCTTGCAATTTCAGCAGATAAATTGTTGGTTATTTCAACATACATGTGGATAAAAATGGTGACCCCCTAGGAACAGCTTTTGCCTCTATTATTGATTCCATTGGTTTTGTACAGAATGTTTGTGAGCCTACTCACTACCGTGGCCATACCTTAGACTTAGTTTTGTCCCATGGTATTAGTGTGGTAA